>NC_135976.1:31221635-31266015 GCF_053455715.1 Rhinoraja longicauda | reverse complement strand
GCTAACCCGTCAGCAGAAAGACAATGCATGATTACAATCGAGCCATTTACAGTGTGTAGATACATGATAAGGGAATAACGTTTAGCGCAAGGGAAAGCCAGCAAAGTCCGGTCAATGATAGTCCGAGGGTCTACACACAATGAGGTGAATAGTAGTTCAGCACTGCCCTCTGGTTGTGGTGGGATGGTTCAGCGTGGGCAAGGGTAACTGAGCAACGACTGATCAGGTTAAATGATCCGAAACACATACCTCAGGTTTTGCGCTGTTCAAATGAGACTCTTTGCAAAGGTACCTGTGGGGTCCAATCCTCTCCTCAGTGGTTGTGGTCGAGAGGCCTCAGCACTGCGATGACCTTCGGCTGCTGTGGGTGGAATGTGCTCCACACCGACTCACTCCGCTCCACAACAGGCTCCACGCAGGGTTACAGGCATTGGAAACGCACTCCACCCCCCCCCCCCCCCTCCCCCCTAGCCTCCATTATACCATGTGTCGTGCACGTCACCACACCAGGAGGCTTCCACGGCCCGCTAGGCCCCATTGAAGTCGGAATCCTTGAGTCATCACATCAGAAGGTCATGAGCGATAGGAGCAGAATTAGGCCATTCGGCCCATCAAGTCTACACCGCCATTCACCACTCTTTTCCCCCTTCTCCCCCCTCCCCTTCCAAGTTCTCCCTCTATTTTCCTGTCTTTCTTTGTCCCGCCCCCTCCCCTGACATCAGTCTGAAGAAGGGTCTCGACCCGAAACGTCACCCATTCCCTCTCCCAGATGCTGCCTGACCTGCTGAGTTACTCCAGCACATTGTGATACCATCATTCAATCACGGCTAATCCATCTCTCCCTCCTAACCCCATTCTCCTGCCTTCTCCCCTTAACCTCTGACACCCGAACTAATCAAGAATCTATCTATCTCTGCCTTAAATATATACATTGCCTTGGCCTCCACAGCCTTCTGTGGCAATGAATTCCACAGATTCACCACCCTCTGACCAAACAAATTCCTCCTCATCTCTTTCCTAATAGAACGTCCTTTAATTCTGAGGCTGTGCCCTCTAGTCCTAGACTCTCCCACTAGTGGAAACATCCTCTCCACATCCACTCTATCCAAGCCTTTCATTATTCTGTACATTTCAATGAGGCCCCCCCCCCTCCCACTCATTTTTCTAAACTCCAGCGAGTACAGGCCCAGTGCCAACAAACGCTCATCGTATGTTAATCCACTCATTCCTGGGATCGTTCTTGCCAAACTCCTCAGGACCCTCTCCAGAGCCACCAGATATGGTGCCCGGAAATTGCTCGCAACGCTACACAGTGGCGCGGCGGTAGGGTTGCCGCCTTACAGCGAATGCAGCGCCGGAGACTCAGGTTCGACCCTGACTACTGGCGCCGTCTGTACGGAGTTTGTACGTTCTCCCCGTGACCTGCGTGGGTTTTCCCCGAGATCTTCGGTTTCCTCCCACACTCCAAAGACGTACAGGTATGTAGGTTAATTGGCTAGGTAAATGTAAAAATTGTCCCGAGTGTGTGTAGGATAGTGTTAATGTGCGGGGATCGCTGGGCGGCACGGACTCGGTGGGCCGAAGGGCCTGCTTCCGCGCTGTATCTCTAAATCTAAAAAAAAATCTACAAATGTGGCCTGACCAGCGCCTTGTAGAGCCTCAGCATTACATCCCTGATGATATACAAATGCAGACAATAGACAATAGACAATAGGTGCACGAGTAGGCCATTCGGCCCTTCGAGCCAGCATCGCCATTCAATGCGATCATGGCTGATCAGACTCACCAGCCACCCACCTGCCCGCTCCAGCACTCCAACTGATTCCCTGCTCTTGTAGAAATCCACCGCCCCCCAGCCTCAGCAATAATTGATGTCAGCCCTTGTAAAAGCTGCCCTTGTAATGAAACATTGGCTGGAATCGTTGATGTTTAGTTGGTGCAGTGTCGACAAGCAGGTTTAAGACCGAGTGGCTTAATAAATCCGGGATAAATGGACCACGCACAGTCATTTATTTTGCTCTCCCGTTCATTTTACTCTCTTTCCTACTTCAGGTTGAGTTTAGATTATTGTCGCGTGCACAGAGCTACAGTGAGAGGCTTTTTTGCCCGCTAACCATCCAGCATAACGCCAACACATGGTTACAAGCGAGCCGTCCACAGTGTACAGATACAATGCATGTGGCACAGTGGTGCAGCTGGTAGAGCTGCTGCCTCACAGCGCCACCAGACACCAGGGCTCCATCCTGAGGTTTAATGTATCACAAAATGCTGGAGTAACTCAGCGGGTCAGGCAGCATCTCAGGAGAGAAGGAATGGGTGACGTTTCGAGTCGAGACCCTTCTTTGGACTGGACGTTTCGGGTTGAGACCCCTTCTTCAGTGACTCATGTAGTTTAGTTTAGTTAAGTTTATAGTCACATGTGCAGATTGCCAAAAATTACCCTGGGGGCCAAGACAATGGGTATTTTTAAGGTTCAGATGTCAACTTATTTACATCGGCGAAACCAAATGCATGCTCGGCGATCGCTTCGCTCAACACCTGCGCTCGGTCCGCGTTAACCAACCTGATCTCCTGGTGGCTGAGCACTTCAACACCCCCTCCAATTCCCAGTCTGACCTTTCTGTCATGGGCCTCCTCCAGTGCCATAGTGAGGCCCACCGGAAATTGGAGGAACAGCACCTCATATTTCGTTTGGGCAGCTTGCAGCCCAGCTGTATGGACATCGACTTCTCCAACTTTAGATAGTTCCTCTGTCCCTCTCTTCCCCTCCCCCTTCCCAGATCTCCCTCTATCTTCCTGTCTCCACCTATATCCTTCCTTTGTCCCACCCCCCTGACATCAGTCTGAAGAAGGGTCTCGACCCGAAACGTCACCCATTCCTTCTCTCCTGAGATGCTGCCTGACCTGCTGAGTTACTCCAGCATTTTGTGAATAAATACCTTCGATTTGTACCAGCATCTGCAGCTATTTTCTTATACTAACTTAATCTTCTTGCTTAGTGTGGGTTTCAGGGGTTACGGGGAGAAGGCAGGAGAACAGGGTTGAGAGGGAAAGATAGATCAGCCGTGATTGAATGGCGGAGAAGACTCGAATGGGGCTAATTCTGCTCCTATCACTTAAGAACTAATGAACATGATAAAGGGAATAATGTTTAGTGCAAGATAAAGTCTGACTGAAGATAGTCCGAGGGTCTCCAATGAGGCAGATGGTAACTCATTGATCCTTACCCAAGAAAAAATATTATACTGTGGAAGTGGGACAGAGGCTTATTATATTTTTGAGAATCAGGAGCTTGATTCATGAGGTGACAATCAGGAGATCAAACCTCTATTCTCCTGAATCGATCAACCTGTGAGGTGATTTATTCACAAAATGCTGGAGTAACTCAGCAGGTCAGGCAGCATCTCAGGAGAGAAGGAATGGGCGACGTTTCGGGTCGAGACCCTTCTTCAGACTGATGTCAGGGGGGGCGGGACAAAGGAAGGATATAGGTGGAGACTGGAAGATAGAGGGAGAACTGGGAAGGGGGAGGGGAAGAGAGGGACAGAGGAACTATCTAAAGTTTAGTAACCTGTGAGGTGAATTCATTAAAGCAACTTAAATGTGTAATGGGGAGAATCGGGGGCAGTAAATTTCCACGCGGGTCATCTCGAACAAGTCACGATTCACATCAAATGATCGCACGGTGCCGCAGCAGGTAGAGTTCCGGCCTCGATCCTGATCCTGAGCTCGGGTGCTGTCTGTGTGGAGTTTGCACGTTCTCCCGGGTGCTCCGGTTTCCTCCCGCATCCCAAAGACGTGCGGGTTTGCAGGTTCATTGGTCATCTGTGAAACTGCCAGGCAGTAGCAGTCGAGGGAATGGACTGGCAACGTTTCGGGTCGGGACCCTTCGACAGAATCGGGCGTACAGTTGAGTACGGGGGTCTCTGTTCAATAAACAGGCGGAGAGCTGAGAAAGAACTTGCCCACATCGACCAACGCTAGTCCCTTTTCATAGAGTAATAGCGTGCAAACAGGCCCTTCGGCCCAATTTGCCCACACCGGCCAACATGTCCCAGCCACACTAGTCCCACCTGCCTGCGTTTGGCCCATATCCCTCCAAACCTGTCCTATCCATGTGCCTGTCTAAATGTTTCTTAAACGTTGTAATAGTCCCTGCCCCAACGACCTCCTTTGGCAGCTCGTTCCATTCACCCACCACCCTTTGTGTAAAAGAGTTACCCCTCAGGTTCCTATTAAATCTTCCCCCCACCTCACCTTAAATCTATTGTGTAATTAAAACTAACTTGTTTTTTTTTAATCTCTTTCAAGCTCCGACCAGGGGCTCTCGACCTGAAACATGAACTCCACTTCTCTTTCCACACCAGTTGAAGTGTTTCTTTAGAAACATGGAATTGCAAGTGCCAGCTTACAAAACAAAAGACACAGAGTGCTGGAGCAACTCAGCGGGCCAACACAAAGTTCTCCAGTGGTTGCTGATTTGGCGCCAAGTCTCCTTCGCTTGTCTTCACACCTCAGACATTCCCTCACTAAATCTCCTCGCCATCTAGAGGAAGGAAACGTAGAGATGAGACAAGAACTAAAGGGCCTGTCCCAGTTATGCAATTTTTTAGGCGACTGCCGGTCAAAGTCCTAGCAGATCGCCGAAATTTTCTTTGACCCTACAACAATGACCACGACAATGACCACGACAATGCCGAGTCAGGTCGATACAAGTTACTACCTTTGTGAAACTAGCACCTGGCTAAGAGATTACACCGTCTTCGGAAACATCGCGAAATTCCCACGCTTACCTGACCGTCAAACTGTCGCCTCCAATCGACCTGTCAAATGTCCTGACGGCAAATAAATTGGTTAAAGAAAACTATCTTCTGGTATCTTCAAATGCCTTTTCTTAATTTAATATTACGTGCTTCTAAACGCATCTGCGACAACCTAGCTAACCTGGGGGCAGCGTGCGACAGACAGCGCCCGCAATAAGCTACAATACCTGGCCTCAAGCCAGCTGTCACAGAGAAATCTCTAGCAGGTAGATTTTTCTGCGACGCGCTGAGATCCACTACGATTCATTGAAGACTCCTCACGATCGTGCCCGCGACACCTCGGCAAACGTTCGGCGACAGCCTAGTCGCCGGCAGTCGCCTTAAAATCGCCTAAGTGGGACAAGCCCTTTAACATCGATAGAACCTTCTCTTTCTCGGTTCCCAACTTGAAGATTGCTGCCATTCTGCTCATTGTACAGCGACCCGGTTTGGTCCTGACCTCTGTACGGAGTTTGTATGTTCTCCCTGTGACCGTGTGGGTTTTCTCCAGGTGCTCCCAAATTCCAAAGACGTGCAGGTTTGTAAGTTAATTGGCTTCTACAAATTATCCTTAGAGAGTAGGATAGAACTAGTGTACGGGGTGATTGCTGGCACGGACTCGGTGGGCCGAAGGGCCTGTTTCCACCCCGAATCACTGAACTAAACTAAACTAAATCCTGCATCAGACTGAGTCTGAAGAAGGGTCTCGACCCGGAAATGTCGCCCATTCCTTCTCTCCAGAGATGTTGCCTGATCCGCTGAGTTACTCCAACATTTTGTGCCTATCTTCGGTTTAAACCAGCATCTGCAGTTCATTTCCTGCACACTAAATCCTGCATCTGTACACTGGAGACGGCTCGATTGTAATCATGTATGGTCTTCCCGCGGACTGGATAGCACGCGACAAAAAGCTTCACTGTACCTCGGTACACATGACAACGAGAAACTAAATTAAAGAGTAACCTCACATCTCACGCATTGAGATGTGAGGACATCGCAAATTCGGTATTAATGCTTTCCACACAAACACACACATATCAGCAATTCACTGCAGTGTACTCAAGGAAAAATAACTTGTCTTTCAGCAAATCCCCTGTGGCCCTAACCATCAATCTTTAAGGACAGCAATTCCCTGACATGAATATTTCAGAAGAGGTTTCTAAATAGAATTTTAAAAAAAAATCTTTTTAATAAGTGTGTTGTGTTGAGTTGAGTTGAGTTGAGTTGAGTTGAGTTGAGTTGAGTTGAGTTGAGTTGAGTTGAGTTCAACTCAGTTCAGTTCAGTTCAGTTCAGTTCAGTTCAGTTCAGTTCAGTTTAGTTTAGTTTAGTTTAGTTTAGTTTAGTTTAGTGAGACAGCATGGAAACAGGCCCTTCGGCCCACCGAGTCTGCACCTACCCTCATACATGGCGCAGCAGTAGAGCTACTGCCTTACAGCGCCGAAGACCCGGGTTCGATCCTGACCACGGGTGCTGTCAGTACGGAGTTCGTACGTTCTCCCCGTGACCGCGTGGGTTTTCGCTGGCTGCTCCGGTTCCCTCCCACACTTCCAAAGGCGTGCAGGTTTGTGGGTTAATTGGCTTGGTGAAATTGTAAATTGTAACTTTGAGGGTATGAGGCGTGAATTGTCCAAGATAGACTGGCGATTGATGCTGAAAGGGTTGACGGTGGACATGCAATGGAAGGCATTTAAAGGTCGCATGGATGAACTACAAGTGTTCATCCCAGTTTGGCAAAAGAACAAACCAGGAAAGGTAGTGCATCCGTGGCTAACAAGGGAAATCAAGGATAGTATTAAAACAAAATATGAAGCATACAGATTAGCCAGAAAAAGTAGCATACCAGAGGACTGGGAGAAATTCAGAGTCCAGCAGAGGAGGACAAAGGGCTTAATTAGGAAAGGGAAAATAGATTATGAGGGAAAACTGGCAAGGAACATAAAAACAGACTGCAAAAGCTTTTATAAATATGTCAAGAGAAAAAGATTAGTTAAGGCAAATGTAGGTCCCTTGCAGTCGGAAACAGGTGAATTGATCATAGGGAACAAGGAGATGGCAGACCAATTGAACAAATACTTTGGTTCTGTCTTCACTAAGGAAGACATAAACCATCTGCCGGAAATAGCGGGGGACCGGGGGTCTAAAGAGATGGAGGAACTGAGGGAAATCCAGGTTAGTCGGGAAGTGGTGTTAGGTAAATTAAATGGATTAAAGGCAGATAAATCCCCAGGGCAGATAGGCTGCATCCCAGAGTGCTTAAGGAAGTAGCCTCAGAAATAGTGGATGCATTAGTGATAATTTTTCAAAACTCTTTAGATTCTGGAGTAGTTCAATGAGGACTGGAGGGTAGCTAATGTAACCCCACTTTTTAAAAAGGGAGGGAGAGAGAAAACGGGGAATTATAGACCAGTTAGCCTAACATCGGTAGTGGGGGAAATGCTAGAGTCAGTTATTAAAGATGTGATAGCATTACATTTGGAAAGTGGAGAAATCATCGGACAAAGTCAGCATGGATTTACCAAAGGCAAATCATGTCTGACGAATCTTATAGAATTTTTCGAGGATGTAACTAGTAGAGTGGATAAGGGAGAACCAGTCGATGTGTTATATCTGGACTTTCAGAAGGCCTTCGTCAAGGTCCCACATAGGAGATTGGTGTACAAACTTAAAGCACACGGTATTGAGGGTTCAGTGTTGAGGTGGATAGAAAATTGGTTGGCGGACAGGAAGCAAAGAGTAGGAATAAACGGGTCCTTTTCGGAATGGCAGGCAGTGACTAGTGGGGTACCGCAAGGCTCAGTGCTGGGACCCCAGTTATTTACAGTGTATATTAATGATTTGGACGAGGGAATTGAATGCAACATCTCTAAGTTTGCGGATGACACGAAACTGGGTGGCAGTGTTAGCTGCGAGGAGGATGCTAGGAGGCTGCAGAGTGACTTGGATAGATTAGGCGAGTGGGCAAATGCATGGCAGATGCAATATAATGTGGATAAATGTGAGGTTATCCACTTTGGCGGCAAGAACAGGAAAGCAGAGTATTACCTGAATGGTGACCGATTGGGAGAAGGGGAGATGCAACGTGACCTGGGTGTCATGGTGCACCAGTCATTGAAAGCAAGCATGCAGGTGCAGCAGGCAGTGAAGAAAGCGAATGGTATGTTGGCATTCATAGCAAGAGGATTTGAGTTTAGGAGCAGGAAGGTTCTGCTGCAGTTGTACAGGGCCTTGGTGAGACCGCCCCTGGAGTATTGTGTGCAGTTTTGGTCTCCTAACCTGAGGAAAGACGTTCTTGCCTTAGAGGGAGTACAGAGAAGGTTCACCAGATTGATCCCTGGGATGGCGGGACTTACATATGAGGAAAGACTGGATAGACTGGGCTTGTACTCGCTGGAATTTAGAAGACTGAGGGGGGATCTTATAGAAACATATAAAATTCTTAAGGGGTTGGAGAGGCTAGATGCGGGAAGATTGTTCCCGATGTTGGGGGAGTCCAGAACCAGGGGTCACAGCTTAAGGATAAGGGGGAAGTCTTTTAGGACCGAGATGAAAAAACATTTCTTCACACAGAGAGTGGTGAGTCTGTGGAATTCTCTGCCACAGAAGGTGGTTGAGGCCAGTTCATTGGCTATATTTAAGAGGGAGTTAGATGTGGCCCTTTTTGCTAAAGGGATCAGGGGGTATGGAGAGAAGGCAGGTACAGGCTACTGAGCTGAATGATCAGCCATGATCATATTGAATGGCGGTGCAGGCTCGAAGGGCCGAATGGCCTACTCCTGCACCTATTTTCTATGTTTCTATGTCCCTAGTGTGCGCAGGATAGCGTTAGTGCGCGGGGATCGCTGGTCGGCATGAGCTCAATGGGCCAGAAGGGCCTGTTTCCTCTCTGTGCCACAAAACTAAAGTTGTCAAAATTAGTTGTATGTTATCCCACTGCTTACACATTAGGGGCAATTTTTGCAGAGGCCAATTAACCTGCAATTAATCGAAGGACCTATTTCCATTCAAACATCTTTCAATCTATGAATTCAGTGGATATATTTAAGGCAGAGACAGATAGATTCTTGATTAGTACAGGGCTCAGGGCTTATGGGGAGAAGGCAGGAGAATGGGGTCAGGAGGGGAGAGATAGATCAGCCACGATTCAATGGTGGAGTGGACTTGATGGGCCAAATGGCCTAATTCTGCTCCTATCACTTATGAACTTATGAATGAATCAACTCTCCCAAGCTACACTGACAGCAAGAAAGAAGACAGAATGTGAATGCCTGATCGAGGGTCAGCATGGACTCGGTGGGCCGAAGGGCCTGTTTCCATGCTGTATCTCTATAGCTATAAATATTTCCACAAACAACAACTTCAAGTAACTGCATTGTTTCTCCCTCCCATCCCCCCCCCATCCCCCCTCCCCTCCCCCCCCCACCCGAGTGATTCTACTAGTTCCATTGTTATCCTCCTTGAATCTCTCTCGTGAGCACGTTTTCCCCAGCCAACAATGGGCCATTGTGGACTCCACCCTTCTTGAGATCGTAAGGCCATAAGGAATAGGAGTGGAATTAGGCCGTTCGGCCCATCAAGTCTACTCCGCCATTCAATCGTGGCTGATCTATCTCCCCCTCCTAACCCCATTCTCCTGCCTTCTCCCCATAACCCCTGACACCCGTACTAATCAAGAATCTAACCGTCTCTGCCTTATCTGTTGCTGCCTCTGCTTTGTTCTGGCCTTCTCTATATTTCAGTCTGAAGAAGGCTCTCGACCCGAAATGTGTTGGAACAAAACTGCAGACGCTGGTTAAAATCGAAGGTGGACACAAAATGCTGGAGTAACTCAGCGGGTCAGGCAGCATCTCGGGAGAGAAGGAATGGGTGACGTTTCGGGTCGAGACCCTTCTTCAGACTGATGTCAGGGGAGGGGGTGGTAATCAGTCTGAAGAAGGGTCTCGACCCGAAACTGTCACCCGCTCCTTCTCTCCCGAGATGCTGCCTGACCCGCTGAGTTACTCCAGCATTTTGTGTCTACTCTCAACCCCAAATGTTGCCTGTTCCTTCTCTCCCGAGATGCTGCCTGGCCCGCTGAGTTACTCCATTTTTCACCATCTTCCACCAACGTCGGGACAGGTTTGTAAGGAACGATGTGAGAGGGAAGAGCTGAGAAACATCTTACCGTGCTGAACACAGGCAACTTAAAGATCAATCCGAGAACTGGGATGTTGGCGATGAATTCAGACACAAGTGGTATCGTGCTCCTGGAGAAAGAGTTAAGCATCGAGTTCATTTTGTGACCTTTGGGACTTGTCCCTCTCGTTATAGGGCAAGGCACGGTGGCGCAGCGGTAGAGTTGCTGCCTCTCGGCGCCGGGGACCCGGGTTCCATCCCGACTACGGGTGCTGTCCATACGGAGTTTGCACGCTCTCCCCGTGACCCGAGTGGGCTTTCTCCGCGTGCTCCCGGTTTCCTCCCACGTTCCACACACGTGCAGGTTTGTCGGTTAATTGGCTTTGGTTTAGTTTAGAGATACAACATAAAAAACATTTGTAACTTGTAAATTGTAAATTGTCCCCAGTGTGTGTGGGATTGTGCTGGTGTGTGGGGGATCGCTGGGCTGTGCGGACTCAGTGGGCCGAAGGGCCTGTTTCCGCGCTGTATCTCCAAACAACACTTAAACTGGACTGCTCACTTCCTATTCTCTGCAGATGGCCACCATTAGGCCCGGCCCAGATACACTGTCTATCCACTGTGCACAGGGACATGGTTCCCTGCATGTAAGTGGCGCGTCATGGTGGATGGTGCGGTGTCGAAGGCATTTGGCACGCTTGGCCTTCAGTGGGAAAGATAGTGAGTAAAAATGGGACCTCATGATCCAGCTGTACAAGTCGTCTGATAGACACATACTTGGAGTGTTCACAGAGTCATCGAGTCATACAGTGTGGAAACAGGCCCTTGGGCCCAACTTGCCCACACGGACCAACATGCCACATCTACACTTAGGGTTGCCAACTGTCCCGTATTAGCCGGGACATCCCGTATATTGAGCTATTGGTTTGTCCCGTACGGGACCGCCCTTGTCCCGTTTTAGGCCGATGGGGAGCTGTGGGCCCGGACACTGTAGGCCCGGGGGCCGCTGTGGGCCCGGACACTGTAGGCCCGGGCACTGTGGGCCCAGACACTGTAGGCCCGGAGGCCCAGGTGCCGCCTAGCAACCCGCCTCCCGGCCCGGGCGGCCGCCATTGGTGGAGCAGGGGCACGTGGCCGCTGGCTGGGTGAGGTCACACAGTGTGGAAACAGGCCCTTTGGCCCAACTTGCCCACACGGACCAACATGCCACATCTACACTTAGGGTTGCCAACTGTCCCATATGAGCCGGGGTGGTGACGTCACCTTTTGTCCCTTATTTGGGAGTGAGAAAGTTGGCAACTCTATCTACCCGACCCGAAATGTCACCCATTCCTTCTCTGCCTGACCCGCTGAGTTACCCCAGCATTTTGTGTCAGTACACTGTGGGTGGCTTGATTGCAACCATGTGTGGTCTTTTCGCTGGCCGGTCAGCACGCGACGAAAAGCTTTTCGCTGTACCTCGACAGACATTGGCAAAACGATAAGACGGGTCAAGGGAGGTGGGTGTGCGCGGCGGCCAAGGATGTGATGAATGGGGAGTGGGGCTTACCTGAAGAGCAGGTAGATTCCGTAGCTTTCACAGAACATGCCGATCACCGGCCAGCGGAGAAGGACCAGCACGACACCGCCCAGGAAGAAGATGGACCCTCTCAGCTTCCGCCTCTGGCAGAAGAATTGGAAGGTGTTCCGCAAGCCAGTGATGAAGGGAAGGCCGCAGAGGAAGAGAATCTGCCAAGCGGGAAACGGAAAAGGGAACGTTGATGTTAAATGGTCAGAGGCCTCCATGCTCGGGCGGCACGTGGTTCTCAGACTCGCCGGCCCCCTGCCACGAGCTGGAAGGGTCTGTGTTCCACGTGTGCTCGGAGCGTGTGAGGCTCCGGTATCTAAAGGGGCTGCTCCTTGCCTTCTGGCTGCGTTTCTCACCCAACACCAAAGATACCAGAAGAGCAAGATGGACCACTCGACCCTTAAAAACCGTAGTATGTCACGGCCGCCATTTTAGTAGGCAGAAAATTGCAGAAACATTTAAAAAGAAAAATAACAAAAATCTGTGAATTGGTACATGAGATATATTCTGCATTTTTATGGAATCGTCACACATACTGTTCCCCCAAAACACTGATTACACTGCGAGAGGCAGAGCGAACGGCGGGTTTTGCTTACTAAAATGGCGGACGTTACGCTCCTTTGCGTTCTACACTTCAGTATAGGCGGTTTCAACGGAGTGGTCCATCTTGCTCCTCTAGTATCTTTGGCCACCATCCTCATCTTTGGGCACCCTGTGCGTAGGGGAGAGGGTGGGGTGGGGGGGGGGGCAAAGATGTCCTGGTTGGGTTGCTCCTGGGCCTGGCCAAGCAGGCCGTCCGCGAGTCACGGCGCCAGGCGGAAGAAGGCTCTGCCCGAGCCGGCTGCCTGACCCTTTTCCGGGGTTACGTTCGTCCGCGCCCGGGTGGTGTTAGAGAGGGACTACGCTCTGTCCACGGGCACCCTGGGGGATTTCGGGCACCGGGGGGGGGGGGGGGGGGAGGGGAAATGCATCCTTGACAAGGAGTGTGAGACAGTTGTAGAATAGTTTATTGTTTGTCTTGTATTACTGTGATGGGTTCTGTTTTGGTTTTATCGTATTGTAAATATTATTTTAATATTTGAATAACTATTTTTGATTAAAAAAACCACTGTGGGTTGCAGCGGCAGAGTTGCTGCCTCACGGCTCCAGAGACCCACGTTCGATCCTAACTACGGGTCTAGTTTAGTTTCGAGAAACAGCGCGGAAACAAGTCCTTCGGCCCACCGAGCCCGCACCCACCAGCCATCCCAGCACACGAGCACTATCCTGCACACACCTGGGGCAGTTTTGACATCTTAGCCAGTCAATTACCCTGCAAACCCGTACGTCCTTGGAGTTTGGGAGAAAAAAGATCTCGGAGAAAACCCATCGCAGTCGCATGGAGAACGTACAAACTCCTTTTAGACAGCACCCGTAGGCAGGATTGAACGCCGGTCTCCTGGGTCAGAGACGTTTGTCAGTGCAGAGTTTGTACGTTCTTCCTGTGACCACGTGGGTTTTCTCCGGGTGCTCCGGTTTCCCTGCCACGTTCCATAGACGTGCAGGTTTCTGTAAACTGTTCCTCGTGTGTCGGATAGAGCTGGCGTACGTGCTGATCGCTGGTCGGCGCGGTCTCGGTGGGGCAAAAGTCCTGTTTCCACGCTGCGTCTCTAAAAATCTAAACCAAAATCTACCTTTCAAACATATCCCCTTACCTGTGTTCACCTGTTACCTGTCGCACTTTTGCCCTGCCCCCTCTCTTCCTTTCACCCCCCCCCCCCCCCCCCCATCCACCCACAAACAGTCTGACGAAGGATCTCGACCGGAGACGTCACCTAACCATGTTCTCCACGGATGCTGCCTGACCCGATGAGTTACTCCAGCACTCTGTGCCATTTAAAGAATGAACTACGGGGGGGCAGCCTAATGCAACGATTATCACGTCAGTCCTTGCAGTAGCTTGCTCTGGCTGTTGCTTTTCCTACTTGACAACAGAAACCGTACTATTTCATAGTCTGTGATATTCTAGTGGGAATATCAAAGGCGCTAAATAAATTCAGGCCTTTCGTGTGTTCATGTGTTCGAGTTAGAGTCATGGAGTGATGCCTTGTGGGAACAGGCCCTTCGGCCCAACCGGCCAACAATGTCCCAGCTACAACTAGTCCCACCTGCCCGCGTTTGGGCCACATCCCTCCAAACCTGTCCTATCCATGTACCTGTCCAACTGTTTCTTAAACATTGGGATAGTTCCCAGCCTCAACTACCTCCTCTGGCAGACTGTTCCATACACCCACCACCCTCTGTGTGAAAAAGTTTCCCCTCAGATTCCTATTAAATCTTTTCCCCTTCTCCTTGAACCCATGTCCTCTGGTCCTCGATTCCCCTACTCTGGGTAAAAGACTCTGTGTATCTACCCGATCTATTCCTCTCGTGATTTTGTACACCTCTATAAGGGGCCACAGTTTAAGAATAAAGGGTAGGCCATTTAGAACTGAGATGAGGAAAAACTTTTTCAGTCAGAGAGTTGTGAATCTGTGGAATTCTCTGCCTCAGAAGGCAGTGGAGGCCAATTCTCTGAATGAATTCAAGAGAGAGCTGGATAGAGCTCTTAAGGATAGCGGAGTCAGGGGGTATGGGGAGAAGGCAGGAACGGGGTACTGATTGAGAATGATCAGCCATGATCACATTGAATGGCGGTGCTGGCTCGAAGGGCCGAATGGCCTCCTCCTGCACCTATTGTCTACTGTAAGACAGGTGAAACTCGTGTAGCTGGGACATGTTGGCCGGTGTGAGGAAGTTGGGCCGAAGGGCCTGTTTTCACGCTTGACTCTCTCTTGTTGATCCATGGAAAATACTCACGTTTCCCAATGCAAGGAGAACTCGGTCAAAGTACAAGAGAATTCCAAACAGCAGGAAAAACACTCCGAATCCCATCAATCCCACGCCGAACCCTAAAACAACACCACATCATGTGGAGTTTAGGAAAAATAAACTGCAGATGCTGGTTTTAATCGAAGGTAGGCACAAAATGCTGGAGTAACTCAGCGGGTCAAGCAGCATAGAAACATAGAAACATAGAAAATAGGTGCAGGAGTAGGCCATTCGGCCCTTCGAGCCTGCACCGCCATTCAATATGATCATGGCTGATCATCCAGCTCAGTAACCTGTACCTGCCTTCTCTCCATACCCACTGATCCCCTTAGCCACAAGGGCCACATCTAACTCCCTCTTAAATATAGCCAATGAACTGGCCTCAACTACCTTCTGTGGCAGAGAATTCCACAGATTCACCACTCTCTGTGTGAAAAAGAACTTTCTCATCTCGGTCCTAAAAGACTTCCCCCTTATCCTTAAACTGTGACCCCTTGTTCTGGACTTCCCCAACATCGGGAACAATCTTCCTGCATCTAGCCTGTCCAACCCCTTAAGAATTTTGTAAGTCTCTATAAGATCCCCCCTCAATCTTCTAAATTCCAGCGAGTACAAGCCGAGTCTATCCAGTCTTTCTTCATATGAAAGTCCTGCCATCCCAGGAATCAATCTGGTGAACCTTCTCTGTACTCCCTCTATGGCAAGGATGTCTTTTCTCAGATTAGGAGACCAAAACTATACGCAATACTCCAGGTGTGGTCTCACCAATGCCCTGTACAACTGCAGCAGAACCTCCCTGCTCCTATACTCAAATCCCCTCGCTATGAATGCCAACATACCATTCGCTTTCTTCACTGCCTGCTGCACCTGCATGCCTACTTTCAATGACTGGTGTACCACGACACCCAGGTCTCGTTGCATCTCCCCTTTTCCTAATCGGTCACCATTCAGGTAATAGACTGCTTTCCTGTTCTTGCCACCAAAGTGGATAACGTCACATTTATCCACATTATACTGCATCTGCCATGCGTTTGCCCACTCATCTAACCTATCCAAGTCACGTTGCAGCCTCCTAGCATCCTCCTCACAGCTGAGGAAGTTGGCAACCCTAGCCCTAACCCTGAGCTCACAGAACAGGGCAATAAACAGGGCTTTAGAAACACATCCTCCTTCCGTTTGTTAGTCAGCGGGTCTGATGCTGACTCTCCCCATCTTGCAACCTCGTTAGGGAATGAAGGTTAGCGGAGTCCTGCGACGAGACAGGGAGTCTGGGGAAAGGCTCCATGACCATCGAAGGTAGGCCCAAAATGCCGGAGTAACTCGGTGGGTCAGGCAGCATCTCGGGAGAGAAGGAACGGGTGACGCTTCGGGTCGAGACCCTTCTTCAGACTCTGAGTTACTCCAGCGTTTTGTGTCTACCTTCGATTTAAACCAGCATCTGCAGTTCCTTCCTACACATTTTGCCTCTCTCACCTTTGTATCAGACAAGATGAAGAAAGACTGGATAGACTGGGCTTGTACTCGCTGGAATTTAGAAGACTGAGGGGGGATCTTATAGAAACATATAAAATTCTTAAGGGGTCGGAGAGGCTAGATGCGGGAAGATTGTTCCCGATGTTGGGGGAGTCCAGAACTAGGGGTCACAGCTTAAGGATAAGGGGGAAGTCTTTTAGGACCGAGATGAGAAAACATTTCTTCACACAGAGAGTGGTGAGTCTGTGGAATTCTCTGCCACAGAAGGTAGTTGAGGCCAGTTCATTGGCTATATTTAAGAGGGAGTTAGATGTGGCGCTTGTGGCTAAAGGGATCAGGGGGTATGGAGAGAAGGCAGGTAGGTACAGGTTACTGAGCTGGATGATCAGCCATGATCATATTGAATGGTGGTGCAGGCTCGAAGGGCCGAATGGCCTACTCCTGCACCTATTTTCTATGTTTCTATGTTTCTAAGACATCTATTTAAGGATGTAAATAAGGTGAGGGGAAGGTCACGCTGGGTGTGCTATTCAATATGTTTGTGGCAGATTCTGGGCAAAAATCAATATTTCTGCCTTATCTTATTTAATTTGACTGGTGTACAAAAGCCAATTGAACTCAGCATTGAGTCTGCACAATAAGGGAGTATCACAGTCTTTAGTCTTTAGAGATACAGAGATAACTGTATTGTTTTATCCTTAATGTTTTATGTTTTATTCTTAATTGTTCACTGTATGTCGTGTTGTTACTTGTGAGCACATTCCTTGTGTGTGTGTACATACTTGGCTAATAACATTTATTCAGTTCAATTCAATTCAATTCAAACGTGCGGGGATCGCTGGTCGGTACGGACTTGGTGGGCCGAAGGGCTGTATCTCTAAACTAAACTAAATAACCTTCACACCTGTATCGGCCTGTCACCTTCCAGGCTTTGTCCTGCCCCTCCTGTCTTCCAGCTTCGAAATAGAAAGACGTACCATTAGATAGGAGATGAGGAGGACTTTCCCCCCCCACCCTCCCCCCAAATAATCAGCATGAGGTTGTCCCGACCCAAAACGTCATCTACCCATGTTCTCCACAGATGCTGCCTGACCCGCTGAGTTACTCCAGCACTCTGTGAAACCTTACCTATCCATGTTCTCCACAGATGCTGCCTGACCTGCTGAGTTACTCCAGCACTCTGTGAAACATCACCTATCCATGTTCTCCAGAGTTGCTGCCTGACCCGCTGAGTTACTCCAGCACTCTGTGTCCTTTTGTATCAGAAACCATGCATTGGGTGTAAAGTTATCAAGGTCTTATGAGTCAGAAGGTGGGTCCTGACCCAAAACATCACTCATCCATGTTGAATCTGAAGAAGGGACCCGACCCGAAACGTCCCCTATCCATGTTCACCAGAGATGCTGCCTGACCCGCTGAGTTACTCCAGCACTCTGTGAAACGTCACCTATCCATGTTCTCTAGAGATGCTGCCTGACCTGCTGAGTTACTCCAGCACTCTGTGAAACGTCACCTATCCAAGTTCACCAGAGATGCTGCCTGACCCTCTGAGTTACTCCAGCACTCTGTGAAACGTCACCTATCCACGTTCTCCAGAGATGCTGCCCGACCCGCTGAGTTACTCCAGCACTCTGTGTCCTTACACACAAATCAATAGCTGTGGAAACATCCACTGGATTACTGAACCACGACCATTCACACCACAGCTTACACATTAACCACACCAGCTCCTCGTTCCGACGCTGATACTTACTCTGTGTGTCCGTGAAGGAAATCATTTTCTTCTGAATTAATTTTCTTCAAAAGATTACATTAGAATCGGAGTTCGTAGTGTCTCCCAGTGCGTTGTGGAAGTTGACCCGTGTTCCAACCATCTGATCAGATTTATTATGGGAATATGTTGCTGAGTAATCATAGCAACAGTGAATGTGGCTAAAGTCCACTCCATTATTCCTCTGTGCTGTACTTAGGTTATTTTAGTTTAGAGACTCAGTGCGGAAACAGGCCCTTCGGCCCACCGAGTCCATGCCAACCAGCGATCCCCACACATTAACACTATCCTACACACGCTGGGGACAATTTTTACATTTATACCAAGCCAATTAACCTACAAACCTGTACGTCTTTGGAGCGTGGGAGGTAACTGAAGATCTCGGAGAAAACCCCACGTAGGTCACGGGGAGAACGTACAAACTGCGTACAGACGGCGCCCGTAGTCAGGATCGAACCCGGGTCTCTGGCGCTGTGAGGCAGCAACTCTGCCACTGTGCCACCCCAGTTCATTCATTTTGCATGACTCAGAGAATGGATCAATTAATTCAAAATTGATCGCTATCTATTTTAAATTGTAATTGAGAGCCGTCTTAACTTTATTTCTTGCAATAAATGTGCCTCGTTAATCGTTGCCTGACGGGCGTAGTCAGTAACCATGACGTTTTTCTACTGATTCAAATTAGGTCATAAGGTCATAAGGAATAGAGGTAGAATTAGGCCATTCGGCCCATCGTTCTACTCCGCCATTCAATCGTGGCTGATCTATCTCTCCCTCCTAACCACATTCTGCTGCCTTCTCCCCTTAACCTCTGACACCCGTACTAATCAAGAATCTATCTATCTCTGCCTTAAAAATATCCACTGACTTGGCCTCCACAACCTTCTGTGGCAAAGAATTCCACAGATTCGCCACCCTCTGACTAAAGAAATTCCTCCTCATCCCCTTTCTAAAAGAGAGTCCTTTAATTCTGATGCTTTGACCTCTGGTCCTAGACTCTCCCACTGGTGGAAATATCTTCTCCACATCCACTCCATCCAGGCCTTTCACTATTCTGTACATTTCAATGAGGTCCCCCCCTCATTCTTCTAATCTCCAGCGAGTACAGGCCCAGTGCCAACAAACGCTCATCATAGGTTAACCCACTCATTCCTGGGATCATTCTTGTAAACTGTATCAGTGGGGTACATCACTCTTCCCAGTGTTTACTATTCGTTATCTTCCCTCTAGTTGGTACGTTAGGGCACGTTTCAATTCGTCAAGACCGGACACTTCTGCAGGGGCTGAAGAAAGCGAGCATTGTGGGCAGCCCTAATGTACTGAATATCAGAGCATGTTTGATCCGAACTGCCACTGGCCCAGTGCTGATGGCCCTCCCATGATGCCCTCCGTTGGGAAGGAGGTACGGGATCATCGAAGCACTCAAACACCACTCCAACCATCGATCCCCTCTGCCGCTGGCGTTCAGCGCGGTGAGCAGACCGTCTCTGGGTGGGAGTGTGGCAGGGGTTGCCAACTATCTCACTCCCAAATACGGGACATGGTGACGTCACCGCGCCCCACGTGACCTCACCCAGCCAGCGGCCGCGTGCTCCCACTCCACCAATGGCCGGGCTGGTAGGTGGGTTGCTATGCAACCTCCGTTAGGCGGTGCCCGGGCCTCGGGGCCCACACTGTCCGGAGCTAAAATGTTGGAAACCTCAAGTGTCGGGACCCAAACTGTCGGGGCCTACAGTGTCGGGGCCTACAGTGTCCGGGCCTACAGTGTCCGGGCCTACAGTGTCCGGGCCTACAGTGTCCGGGCCTACAGTGTCCGGGCCTACAGTGTCCGGGCCTACAGTGTCCGGGCCTACAGTGTCCGGGCCTACAGTGTCGGGACCTACAGTATCCGGGCCTACAGTGTCCGGGCCTACAGTGTCCGGGCCTACAGTGTCCGGGCCTACAGTGTCCGGGCCTACAGCGCCCCTCGGGCCTAATACGGGACAAGGGCAGTCTCGTACGGGACAAACCAATTTAGCCCAGAATACGGGAAGTCCCGGCTAATATGGGACAGTTGGCAACCCTAGAGTGCGGTGCCTGGAAGGGTGAACGGGCCGCTGGAGGCCCTGCAGCAGCCTGGGGCTCGGGTGGACCAGGCGCCCCTCCAAGAGACCCAGCGCGTGGACCGCACGCGGCCTACAGCGGTGGAGAAGCGGCGGTGGACACCACTGCTAGGCTTGGCCAGGCCGACCCTGCAACGTCGCCATGACAACGGGCCTTCATGGTCAGGCCAACATCCCGGCACTTACAACAACTGGGACTTGAAAATGGTGACTCTGTACACTGTCTCGGTGCACTACTGCTACACACGTGTACTGTGTCTGAGATGCTTATCTAATATGTATCTAAGTGCTTATGTAGTGAAACTTGCACCGAACTGCATACAAAAATGAATTTCACTGTACCTCGGTACCACTGACAAATAAAGTTTCAGTTTAGTTTATTGTCACGTGTACCGAGGTACAGTGAAAAGCTTTTTGTTGCGTGCCAACCAGTCAGCGGAAAAACAATACGTGATGACATTCAATCCATTTACAGCACGTAGATACATGATAAGGTGAAGCCAGCAAAATCCGGTCCAGGATAGTCTGAGGGTCTCCAAAGAGGTAGATAGTAGTTCAGCACTGCTCTCTGGTTGTGGTAGGATGGTTCAGTTGCTTGATAACATCATACAACGATTGCAAATGTACATAATCTACAAAATACACAACAGTTACTCACCCTGTAGTTCCGACCACACCTTCTAAATCCACAATCTTGATCGATGGGCCGAAGGGCCTGTTTCCACACTGTACAACTCCATGACTACGACTCTATGTTAAACTGGAAAGGGAGCAGAGACTTACGAGGATGTTGCCAGGACTCCAGGGCCTGTGCTACCAATGAGAGGTTGGGGCAGGCTTGGACTCTATTCCTTGGAGCGCAGGAAGACGAGGGGCGATCTTATGGAGGTGTGCAAGATTTTGAGGGGAATAGATATCGAGTAAATGCAACATCTTTTATCCAGAACAGGGGAATCAGGAATCAGGAATCAGGAATCAGGACGTACAGTAAACTTGGCAAATATTTCATCAGAAATAGAACTCATATAAGCGTCAAAATAGGCTTACAGGTTCACAAGTTATAGGAGTAGAATTAGGCCATTCGGCCCATCGAGTCTACTCCGCCATTCAATCATGGCTGATCTCTGCCTAATCCCGTTTTCCTGCCTTCTCCCCATAATGCTTGACGCCTGTTCTAATCAAGAATTTATCTTAAAAATATCCAGACTTGGCCTCCACAGCCCTCTGTGACAATGAGTTCTACAGATTAACTACCCTCTGACTAAAGAAGTTCCTCCTCACCTCCTTTCTAAAAGAGCGTCCTTTAATTCTGAGGCTGTGACATCCGGTCCTGTTTCCAGATCGTATCTCCTGCGACTCTCCCACCAGTGGAAACATCCTCTGCACATCCACTCTGTCCACGCCTTTCATTGTTCTGTAAGTTCAAATGAGGTTCCCCCTAAACCTTCTAAACTCCAGCGAGTCCAGGCCCAGTGCTGTCAAACGCAATTAAAATTAGAAAATGGACATCGTTTTGTGGCCATCAGGGGGCGCCACACGATGGCTGCCTCGCCTACAGACTGTCTGTCGTTTTCAAACTTTTTTTGTTATTTTTGGTGTTTTAAAAGTTTGTGTAAATGTTCTCCGGTTTGTTTTATGTGGAGGGTGGGGGGGGGAAGGGGGTCGGGGGAAACTTTTTTTCAACTTCACCTTGCCGGAGATGCCACTGTTTTCCAGATCGTATCTCCGGTGGCTCTGCAGCCTAACGTCGTGGAGCTGGCGGCCTTGCCTGGGACTGACTTTGAGCCCCACCGCAGGGCCGTGGACCGGGCGATACCTTGCCTGGGATCCACGCTCCAACTGCGGCCTGCAGACTTTACCATCGCGGAGCCCGCAGTCTCGGGTTGAGACCGAAGTCGGGAAGCTCAAATAGCCGCACGACATTCGACAAGCCCCGACCCGGGGTAGATCGCCCGGCGCGGGGGAGCTGAGATCCCCTCCCCCCCCCATCCATGCAGGAGCTTGGTCGCCCTGATGAGGAAGGCCTGCCTCCGGCTACGGGAGTCAAGATCGTCCCGTCAACGGAAGGTTAGAGGCCCCCCGACCGCTGGAGGACAAAGAAGGGAGAGATTGAACGTTTTTTCGCCTTCCATCACAGTGAGGAATGTGGAGGAGTCACTGTGGTGGATGTTCATGGTAAAATGTTTCTTGTGTGTCCTGTTGCTTTTTATTGGTATGACTGTATGGCAAATCAAATTCCTCGTATGTTGCAAAACATACTTGGCTAATAAAGTATGATTGTGATTGTGATTGGGCTTGCATACACTGGAATTTAGAAGGATGAGAGGGGATCTTATCGAAACATATAAGATTATTAAGGGGTTGGACACGTTAGAGGCAGGAAACATGTTCCCAATGTTGGGGGAGTCCAGAACAAGGGGCCACAGTTTAAGAATAAGGGGTAGGCCATTTAGAATGGAGATGAGGAAGAACTTTTTCAGTCAGAGAGTTGTAAATCTGTGGAATTCTCTGCATCAGAAGGCAGTGGAGGCCAATTCTCTGAATGCATTCAAGAGAGAGCTAGATAGAGCTCTTAAGGATAGCGGAGTCAGGGGGTACGGGGAGAAGGCAGGAACGGGGTACTGATTGAGAATGATCAGTCATGATCACATTGAATGGTGGTGCTGGCTCGAAGGGCCAAATGGCCTCCTCCTGCACCTATTTTCTATTGAATGATAACAGTGACAAAGACATTTTGTTTTTTACATTCATGTTTTTTTAATTCTGGTTAGTTTCAATAGTTTTCATAATAATTTTGATCTTTATTACAATACATTGATGTACATTATAGGGTATACCTCGTCTAAATTCCCAAACCATGGGAGCTATAAAACACCTTTCCCCCCAAAAACGTTAGCAGGCGCGCAATAAACAGCTTGTAGTCTATGAAAAATATCCTTGCTTTGTCCAAAAGTCAATGGGAAATGAACACATTAAAGGGCTTTGGTGTCGTGATGTTACAAATGTTTTAGTCTTCACTCCTCAGTCTTCTCTCACGAAGCCTTCGTTTCTAACCTTTTCCCGCCCTGCTGCAATGAAACTCCCTTCCAATCAGGTCGCCGCATCTAAAACCCCTTGCCCTTCCTGTCCTAAACCTTGGATCACTCCTTTACACACCTCACCCATCCGTGCCTCTAGATTCCCTCTCTCCGTCTGAAGAAGGGTCTCCACCCAAAAACGTCGCCCACTCCTTCCCTCCAGAGACGCTGCCTGTCCCGCTGAGTTGCCCCAGCATTTTGTGTCCATCAGGTACACGGATGAGACAGGTTTGGAGGGATATGGGCAGGTGGGACCAAAGATACTAGAGGAACAAGATGGACCACTCCGTTGAAATCGCCTGCACTGAAGCGTAGTACGCAAAGGAGCCATTTTAGTAGGCAAAACCCGCCGTTCGCTCTGCCTCTCGCAGTGTAGTCAGTGTTTTGGCGGAACAGTATGTGTGATGACACCATTAAAATGCAGAATATATCTCACCTATCAACTCACAGATTTTTGTTATTTTTCTTTTTAAAAGTTTCTGCAAGTTTCTGCCGACTAAAATGGCGCCGTGACGTACTACGGTTTTTAAGGGTCGAGTGGTCTATCTTGTTCCTCTAGTATCTTTGGGTGGGACTAGTGTCGATGGGGCATGTTGGTCGGTGTGGGCAGGTTGGGGTGAAGAGCCAGTTTCCACCCCATGACTCTAATCCACCTTGAACTTTACACCTCCGTCTACCCTGAGATACACAGAAATAGCATGGGAGGATACGAACAAGCAAAGCTACGATGTGACCCCTCAATGTGTCTTCTTGGGAATATTAGCTGCTTGGAAGAGATGTATGTGTCTGAGATGGTCACCAGTGCAGCCACTAAGGTCAGAGGGCTCATCGTCTCTGCAGAGAGAGACACGAAATGTCGCGGAAACTCAGCGGGACAGGCAGCATCTCCGGAGAAAATGAATAGGTGACCTTCCTGGGTCAAGACCCTTCTTCAGACTGAGTCAGGGGAAGGCAAACGAGAGATCATAGATGGTGATATAGAGATATATGGAACAAATGAATGCAAAGACAGGCAAACAAAGGGTCTCGACCCGAAACGCCACCCATTCCTTCTCTCCCGAGATGCCGCCCGACCTGCTGAGTTACTCTAGCACTTTGTAAACAAAAGTAACGGTGAGATAGAGGAGATGGTCCATTGCTAGCAGTGGGCTCGGTGAAAAACGAGCCACGATCAATGAAACGCCACCCATTCCTTCTCTCCAGAGATGCTGCCTGACCCGCTGAGTCACTCCAGCATTTTGTGCCCATCTTCGGTTTAAACCAGCGTCTGCAGTTCCATTCCTGCATGTACGAGTTCACCTTCTCGTGGAATTGTGGATTTCTCTGCCACAGAAGTTAGTCGAGGCCAGTTCATTGGCTATATTTAAGAGGGAGTTAGATGTGGCCCTTGTGGCTAAAGGGATCAGGGGGTATGGAGAGAAGGCAGGTACAGGTTACTGAGCTGGATGATCAGCCATGATCATATTGAATGGCGGTGCAGGCTCGAAGGGCTGAATGGCCTACTCCTGCGCCTATTTTCTATGTTTCTATGTCTATGTTTTCTCTGCAGCCCCACAGTTTACATGACGATGGGGTGATAAATATTACATTCTTATTTGCACTGAAGAAGATTGCAAACCTCAAGTTTGTGCTTTGTTTGACAAAATCAAAATTGGAATTGCTTTTTCACAGTTTACACTTCCTGGCTTTGTGTTACAGTGCGTTAAGAGGACAGCCACAGAATGCTGACTGCCGGACCGGGATTTTAAATGAGCAGAAAGTGAAATTAAAAGTCCATGTGCAAACATACCGACTGTTGAAAATAGGCTGCTGGCTTTTGTACAGAGGACAAGATTACATCTGTGACCTCAATAAATGCTTCGTGTAGCTTAGAATGCAACACACACACACACACTCACACACACACACGAGGATGTTGCCAGGACTAGAGGGCCTGAGAGGTTGAGCAGGCTGGGACTCTATTCCTTGGAGCGCGGGAGGATGAGGGGAGATCTTGGAGAGGTGTACAAAATCATGAGAGGAATAGATCGGGTAGAAGCAGAGAAACTCTTGCCCAGAGTAGGGGAATCGAGGACCAGAGGACATACGTTTAAGGTGAAGGGGAAAAGATTTAATAGGAATCTGAGGGGGTAACTTTTTCACACAAAGGGTGGTGGGTGTACGGAACGAGCTGCCGGAGGAGGTGGTCGAGGCAGGGACGATCCCAACGTTTAGGAAATAGTTGGACAGGTACATGGATAGGACAGGTTTGGAGGGATATGTGGCCAACTGCGGGCAGGTGGGACTAGTGTGGGTGGGACATGTTGGCCGGGTTGAGCCGAAGGGCCTGTTTCCACGCTGTATCACTCTATAACAATGGCATGCAGACACACCCACTCTCACAAAGGCACACACAGTCAGACACACACACACATACATACACATGCAGACACACATACATACACATGCAGACACACATACATACACATGCAGACACACACACACACGCAAAAACACTCACGACTCAACTTCAGGAATCTTACGGGAATCCTGCGGGAATCTTAATTCATTCTCTCTCCCCTTTCAGCCTCCACTACAAACCCTCTTCCCACTTCCCACACTTTTAAAGGGGCACAACGTGCTGGAGTAACTCAGTGGGTCAGGCAGCATCCCTGGGGAACACGAATCTCGACCCAAATGAATCACCCGCCTGTGTTCTCCAGAGATGCTGCCTGGCCCTGGCACCTGGAGTACTGTGTGCAGTTTTGGTCTCCAAATTTGAGGAAGGATATTCTTGCTATGGAGGGCGTGCAGCGTAGGTTCACTAGATTAATTCCCGGAATGGCGGGACTGTCGTATGTTGAAAGGCTGGAGCGATTGGGCTTGTATACACTGGAATTTAGAAGGATGAGGGGGGATCTTATTGAAACATATAAGATAATTAGGGGATTGGACACATTAGAGGCAGATAACATGTTCCCAATGTTGGGGGAGTCCAGAACAAGGGGCCACAGTTTGAGAATAAGGGGTAGGCCATTTAGAACGGAGATGAGGAAGAACTTTTTCAGTCAGAGGGTGGTGAAGGTGTGGAATTCTCTGCCTCAGAAGCCAGTTCGTTGGATGCTTTCAAGAGAGAGCTGGATAGAGCTCTTAAGGATAGCGGAGTGAGGGGGTATGGGGAGAAGGCAGGAACGGGGTACTGATTGATAGTGATCAGCCATGATCGCATTGAATGGCGGTGCTGGCTCGAAGGGCTGAATGGCCTACTCCTGCACCTATTGTCTATTGTCTATTGTCTATTGGCCCGCTGAGTTACTCCAGCACTTTGCGTGCTTTTCTCGCTGTAAACCAGCACCTGCAGTTCAGCTTAGAGGTACGGCGAGGCAACAGGCCCTTCGGCCCACCGCGTCCGCGCCGACCAACCACGTGTCTGTGTGTGGTTCTCACATTCTCTTAACCTGTCCGAAGAAGGGTCTCGACCCGAAACGTCACCCATTCCTTCTCCCCAGAGAGATGCTGCCCGTCCTGCTGAGTAAACCCGGCATTTCGTGCCTGTCTTCGGTACAACCTACACGCTTCCATCCTCACTTTCTCACCCATCACCCGTGGTGGAGTCTCACATTCCCGTTCCATCCACCTGGCCCACCTGGAGAAACGTTGCCCGTCCCCTCTCTCCAGAGCCGCTGCCCGGCCCGCTGAGTCACCCCAGCTTTTTGCGTCTATCTTCGGTGTAAACCAGCATCTGCAGTTCCTTCCTGCACATCTAGTTTGTCCTGTGCCCCATCGCACATCCCTCAAGGCCATCCTGTACACCTGTACGCAGACACCTCACTCCTCCATCCTCCTCTCCCTGTGTCTCGTTTCCTCCTTCACCACCTCCACTTATCTTCATTCCTCATTCTGTTACACTTGGTGTGTTTTTAATCTAGCGACATGGCTGAAATCCTGCTGTCGAAATTTCATAGGTCACCCATTCCTTCTCCCCCTTGGGCCATCGAGTCCACTCCGCCATTCAATCGTGGCCGATCTATCTCTCCCTCCCAACCCCATTCTCCTGCCTTCTCCCCATAACCCCCGACACCCGTACTCATCAACAATCTATCTATCTCTGCCTTAACAATATCCACCGACTTGGCCTCCACAGCCTTCTGTGGCAAAGAATTCCATAGATTCACCGCCCTCTGACTAGAGAAACTCCTCCTCATCTCCTTCCTAAAGGAACGTTCCTTTAATTCGGAGGCTGTGACCTCTGATCCCAGACTCTCCCACTAGTGGGAAACATTCTCTCCACATCCACTCTGTCCGCAAGTCTTTCACTATTTAGTTACAATGAGGTCTCCCCTCTCTTCTTCTAAACTCCAGCGAGTACAGGCCCAGTGCAGTCAAACGCTCATCGTATGTTAACCCACTCGCTCCTGGTCTGTTACTGCAGGGTAAACCCACGTCTGAATGACCACAGCCCCGCCCGCCATTGAGTGAAATCTAACTTCTCCTGACAACTACACGGAAAAAGGCACTCACAAGACACCCTAGTACATCAAAGTAAATTCCAACAACTACTGCAAATCCCCTCTAACCATTAGCTCCGACCTCCGAGAACGAAATATGCAGCTCTCGAGGCTTCCCCCGTCAAGCACAAACCTCGCCATATTTGTTATTACAAAATTAAACTATTCTCTCATAAATAAAAATCATAAAACGCCGGAAATGCTCATCCGGTCAGGCAGCGTCTGCAGTGAGAGAAACAAAGGGGTAAACATTTCCGAATCTGCTCCCCCCCCCTCCCACCAGTGGATCGGTGGAATGGGCATCGACCCAGAAAGCTCCCCCTTGTTTCTCCCCCCCCCCCCCCCCCCCAGGGGGAGACACTGCTCGGATAGCTGAGCAACCCCTGCATTTTCTGCCTCAGATTCCCAGCATCTGCACTTTCTCTTTTGCTTCGCAAACTTTTCTTTCGGTTCAGCCGGCAACTCGCGAGGTGTTATTTGGAAGGCGAGGGGGCCACAATTTACCCATCGATCAAGGAGTGAGGGGAGGGGAAGAGGGGGGGGGGGGGGGTGGGGAGAGATTAAGACTCAAGGGTCCCATGATGCCAAGTTAACCTCCTCTGCCTGCATGTCACCAGTATTCCTTCACATGCGTGTGCCTGTCTAGAACTTCCTTAAACACCACTATCGTATCTGCCTCCACCACCAGCCCCGGCAGCACATTCCAGCAACCTTCTGCTCTCTGTGTTAAAAACACATCTCCTTTAAACTTTCCCCCTCTGCCTTTAGAGCTATTTAAATACATTGAACAACTGAAGTCTCAGCGCTACTGGGACCACTCCGCACCCTTCCCGACTCTCATCCCGGGTTCCATCCTGACCACGGATGCTGTTGGTACGGAGTTTGCACGTTCTCCCCGTGGCCTGCGTGGGTTTTCTCCGCTTTCCTCCCACACTCCAAAGACGAGCGGGTTTGTCGGTGAATTGGCTTGGTGCAATTGTAAATTGTCCCTAGTGTGTGTGTGTGTGTGTGTAGGAGAGCGCTAGTGTGCGGGGATCGCTGGTCGGCGTGGATTCGGTGGGCCGAGGGGCCTGTTTCAACGCTGTATCTCTAAATTAAACTAAACTGTCTGAAGAAGGGTCTCGACCCGAAACGTCACCCGTTCCTTCTCTCCAGAGATGCTGCCTGAGCCGCTGAGTTACTCCAGCTTTTTGTGTCTGTTTACTGAATGTGTGGTGTCCGTTCTACCAAAGGGAGCATTGTAGAGTTGACTTAACTCTTCACAACTTTATCCTCTTGCCACTATGTCTGCTTTAGACTTTGGAGAGATACAGCGCGGGAACAGGCCCTTCGGCCCACCGAGTCCCTGGCGGCCAGCGTTCACCCCGTACACGCGCACTATCCTACACGCAAGGGAAAATCTAGTTTTTTTTAACCGAAGCCAATTAACCAAAGCTGTACGACTTTGGAGTGTGGGACGAAACCCGGAGATCCTGGAGAAAACCCACGCGGTCACGGGGCGAACGTACAAACTCCGCACAGACAGCGCCCGTAGTCGGGATCGAACCCGTGTCTCTGGCGCCGGAAGGCGGCAACCATACCGCTGCGCCACCGCGGGGCCAGCCGTACGAACCGGAGGATCACTCCGACCTCGGGACAAAGTGTTAAGCAAGACTGAGTGCGAAGTGTCTTGCTCCACCAAAGGGAACATTGTGGAGAAGATGAATGTTGGACAACCACTGTAGAGTAGATGAGTGTTAGTTAGTCCCTCTCGTCCTCCTGAAGGTGGGACTGCCGCCCTCGAGGCAGAAGTTAATTGGATAAGTGCCTTAAGAGACCGAGAAATAGGTTCTGATCAAAACCGTGTTGCAGATCAATGTGTGGAGAGAGGGCGCTCTACAGCACAATGTATCTCATATCTACACACAGTGGAACTTCAAAACCACCAAGACCGCAAATGCACATCACGACAGGACGAGGAGCGCAGCCCCTTTGGATTCTGTTGTCAACTTTGCACCTTTATACAGAGATGTAACAAAAATAAACCACATATGTACAGGGCAGAAATCCAGTGAGCTCCTTACTCATGGGTTTGCAATGGCCGCCAGCCAGCGACTGACCCATCAGTAGCCGCGGCACTGCACGCCACGGCCCTGCTATGGTCCTAAGTTGCGATGGCTATGGGAGCGACTGGCGAGGTGATGCGCTTGGCGGCACGGCTAGTTGGGTGCGAGCGTTAGCTGGTTATAGATTAGCAGGCCCACGTTCAGCTCTCTCCGAAGACGCTTTTTAAAATATAAAATTAGTCGCCGTAAATGTTAGACATCAAAGCAGAGCCGAGGGAGATTTTTCGTGCCCCCGAGACGTCGGATTATTTTGTCGCAGTTCCCTTTGCGGGACGGATCGTGACAGCCATGACACCAACTGGCCTGAGAGAGGGGAGTCTGGGACAGGACTTCTGTTGACGTCAGAGGACTTGTTTCTCTGTAACACGCAAGGTGCTTTCAGTTCTCACTTTAGTTTAGAGGTACAGCGCGGAAACAGGCCCTTCGGCCCACCGAGTCCGCGCCGACCAGCGATCCCCGACCACACTAACACTATCCTACACACACTGGGGACAGTGTACAATCACACCAAGCCAATCAACCAGCAAACCTGCACGTCTTTGGAGTGTGGGGGGAAACCGGAGCGCCCGTAGAAAACCCACGCAGGTCACGGGGAGAAAGTACAATCTTCGTATAGACTAGCCGCCAGGATCGAACCCGGGTCCCTGGCGCTGTGAGGCAGCAACTCTACCACCGCCACTTTGAATCGAAGAGGTCAATCTGGAGCTGGCCAACTTTGGTGAGGACGTTGTAAAGTCCGCTGGTTGACCCGTGACACTTGATGGCAGATGCATGCATCATCAGAGCTAACAGAATGTAGGCTCTGTTCCAATCTCTTCCAATGCCAGACATGGGATCTTGCCCTTGCTGTGGTGAACCATGGCCTTTGGATAGGACCCTGGAGATAGCATGCCACCCATGGCAACCACATTTAGCCCATGCCCGCTCTCCTTTATTGCCAACCCCTGTCACGGTCAACAGTGGGGTCATTAGATGCGCCCAGCCCACTGCATTTGGGTGCCTGGTCCTCCTCTTTAGACTTCACACTTTAGAGATACAGTGCAGAAACAGGCCCTTCAGCACACTGGATCCACGCTGACAAGCGATCACCCCGAACACCAGCTCTATCCTACACACACACACGCACACACACGCGCGCACACACACACTGGGGGAAATTTACAGAAGCCAATTAACCCGCACGTCTTTGGAGCGTGGGAGGAAAACGGAGCAAAACCCACGCAGGTCACGGGGAGAACGTACAATCAGGATCGGACCTGGGTCTCCGGCGCTGGGAGGCAGCGGGGACTACCTACCACCGCGCCACCGTGCCTCCTTAGAAAGCACGAAAGAAGTCCTGCACAGACTGTCCTTCCTCGTGAGAGCTCAGTTAGTCGAGGTGAAGGCGAGACTTCTCGCTCGAGGAAGTGAAATAAGAGTCTGTGCGATGAATGCTACGTCTCTGGAGGTGCTGCCTGGGTCGGGCGTAGAGGAGCCACTCGGTCCTGGTCAGTCCTGACTCCCGGCCACTCCACCATTAGACTTGCCGCCCCATCAACTCACGCCTGACTGTAGCGTCGTTGCCCCAGGGCCTGTCTTCAGTACGTTGACCCGTGACACTTGATGGCTGCAAGAGCTTGAGCTGTAAAAAAGAAACGTTACTAAAACTCTCATCTTGGCCGTTTGTTTGTTCTGTTCGATTGTTTGTACCCGAAACACAGGCAAAACGGTACACGACAGCGCAACAATTTTAGGCCCACCCAACTCACCATTCGCCTGCGGTCTCGATTGATCAGGTTTTCTTTCATTTTAAAAGCAATTAATTTAATAAACTTTAATAAATGCGCTTCGCCCCCTCCTCCCCCCCCCCCCCCCGCAGGGAGGACCGGCGCCTGTCCCAGCGTGCCCCGCGCCTGACCTTCCTCCCATGGTGCAGCGCGGTAGCAAAGGGTCAAACAAGATGGCCGCCTCCATCGAGTTGCCGCTGCCGGAGAGGTTTGCACCCAAAGGTGTGCTCTGGCCGCCCGGGGCTGGGGTGAGTGGCTCCCTCTCCCCTTCCCTCTCCCCCCTCGCCCGCCCGCCCATGGCCCTCGGGTTGACGGGTCGTCAGTTGAGGGAGGGTTGCCGGGCCCGCAGGAGAGGTTCGTACCCAAACGCATCCACGCCCGCCTAGTTAAGGTGAAGAGTAGAGAGAAATATCTCCGGACTCCCCCCCCCCCCCCCCCCACCAACCCGACTCGCAGTCCGACCCCCGGAACCTCACCCATTCCCTGCGTGGAAGACTGAGGTAGAGTTATTGTCCCCAGCCGAAAGAAGTCACTCAGTGCAAAGGTGTGCACAAAATGCCGGAGTAATCAGTGGATCAGGCAGCATCTCCGGAGATCAAGGAACAGGTGACATTTCGGGTCGAGACCCTTCTTCAGACCCTTCAGTCCCCACCCGAAACGTCACCTATTTCTTCATCTCCAGAGATGTTGCCTGACCCAATGCTGAGTTACTCCGGCATTTTGTATCTATCTTCGGCGTAAGCCAGCGCCTGCAGTTCCTTCTTACACAGAAAAGGTTAGTTTAGTGTAGCTTAGTTTGGACGTTCACCATGGAAGCTGGCCCTTCGGCCATTAATCACACTAGTTCTATGTTGGCCCACTTTCGCATCCACTCACGAGGCGCCAGGGGCCGATTAACGCGCGTTCCTTCAACCTCTTTAGACGTTAGAGATACGGCGCGCAAAACGGGCCCTTCGTCCCACCAGGTCCATGCCGACCAAGCGAGCACCCCGTGCACTGGCACCATCCTAAACACTAGGGGGCAATCTTACAATTTAGCCAAGCCAATAGACCGGCAAACCCCGCACGTCTGTGGGGCGTGGGGGGGGGGGGGGGAACCAGAGCGCCCGGAGGAAACCCACGCGGTCACAGGGATAGCATGCAAACTCCGCACAGGCAGCACCGGAAGTCAGGATCAAACCCAGGTTTAGTTGCGTGCTGTGCAGCCAACAGAAAGACACGATCGACAATCAAGCCGGACAGACACAGGATAACGGGAATGACGTTTAGTGCAAAGATAAAGTCCTGCAAAGTCTGATTAAAGATGGTCCGGGGGTCTCCAAAGAGGTGGATGGTCACTCAGGACCGCTCTCTAGTTGTTGGTCGGACGGTTCAGTTGCCTGATAACAGCCGGGAAGAAACTGTCCCTGAATCTGGAGGTGTGCGTTTTCACACTTCTGTACCTTGCATGGGGAGGGGGCTGGTGGGGGAGAGAGTCGAGGGGGGGGGGGGGGGGGAGAGAGCAAGAGGAGAGAGCGGGGGCGGAGAGAGAGAGAGAGAGAGAGAGGGGGAGAGCGAGAGCTGGGGAAGAGAGCAGGGAAGGAGAGAGTGGGGGGAGGGGAGACATCACAGGGGGAGAGAGAGAGTGCGATAGAGAGATAGAGAGTGTAGGGGAGAGGGAGAACAGCGGAGAGAGCGAGGGGGGGGGGGGGGGGTTTAGATAGAGAGAACATGCGAGAAGATAGCAGGGGTGGAGGGAGTGACCGACCGGGGTTCGACTCGTCCTCGGTTGTGCTGCTGGCTTTGCCGAGGCAGCGTGAGATGCCGATGGGGTCAATGGAAGGGAGGTAGATACAAAAAGCTGGAGTAACTCAGCGGGTCAGGCAGCATCTCGGGAGAGAAGGAATGGGTGACGTTTCGGGTCGAGACCCTTCTTCAGGCTGATGTTGGGGGGAGGGGGGGCGGGACAATGGTAGAATGTAGTCGGAGAAGGACCAGTGGTAGAACTGGGAAGGGGGACGGGGATAGAGGGGGAAAGCAGGGACTACCTGAAGTTGGAGAAGTCAATGTTCACACCGCTGGGGTGTAAGCTGCCCAAGCGAAATATGAGGCGCTGTTCCTCCAATTTGCGCTGGGCCTCACTCTGACAACGGAGGAGGCCCAGGACAGAAAGGTCACACTGGGAGTGGGAGGGGGAGTTGAAATGCTGAGCCACCGGGAGATCAGGCAGGTTAAGACGCACTGAGCGGAGGTGCTGAGCGAAAAACGATCGCCGAGCCTGTGCTTGGTCTCGCCGATGGGAGAAGGGAGGTTGGTTTGGGTGGGGCGGTCTGGGCTGGGTCCACAATTCTCTGCAATTCCTTGCCGTTGGTCTTGGATGGAGCTGTTCCCAAAAGCAGCCTGCGATACATCCTGACAAGATGTCTTAGCACACGGCACATATGAGGGGGAGACGAAGGGGTGAGGAATTTGGAGCCGAGGTGAAGTGTTTACATGGAGGAATGGGTGCCATGGTTTTGAAAGGTGCCACTGAGAAGCAGCAGGCAGGCGTGAAATACTTATCCCAGCTTACAGCTGCCCTCTGCAACGGCAATCTCCAAAGCAACGTCAGCAACCGCAAATCCTTTCAGTGGGTGGGGGGTGGGGGTGGGGGGGGGGGGAGAGAGAGAGACGGGGGGGGGGGGGGGGGGGGAAGGGAGCTGGGGAGAAATAAAGAGATCAGGGAGAGAAGGGGAGCGGGGGAGGAGGGGACGGAGAGAAAAAGAGAAAGAGAGGGGGGGCGGAGGTGAGAGAGAGTGGGGAAGAGAGTGAGAGTGCAGGGAGGACAGGGAGAGAGCAGGGGGAGAGCAAAGGGGAGAGAGAGAGAGAGAGAGAGAAGAGGGGAGGTGAGAAAACAGAGGAGAGAGAGAGTTGGTGGGAGAGAGATCATTATTGGGGAGCGAGAGCAGGTAGAGTGCGGGGGGGGAGAGAAAGTGCGTGGGGGAGAAAGTGCGTGGGGAGAGAGTTAGTGGGGGGGGAGTTAGTGGGGGAAGTTAATGGGGGGAGAGTTAGTGGGGGAGAGGTAGTGGGGGAGAGAGTTAGTGGGGGGGAGAGTTATTGGGGGGTAGTGTTATTGGGAGGGAGTTAGTGGGGGGGAGAGTTAGTGGGGGGGGAGTTAGTGGGGGGGGGGAGAGTTAGTGGGGAGATAATTAGTGGGGGGAGGGAGAGAGAGTTAGGGGTACCATGATTAAGAATCACATGCTATGATAAGATGGGATGAGACAACACATGATCCAACATGGCTGGGGATGAGAGAGACGATGAATAAGAGCGATCAGCAGCGTGTTCTGTTCACAACTGTCGATGGCAGGTAAATAAAGTCACCACAGGTTAAAGTAAATTAAAAATGACAATGGCTTTCTTAAAGTGCTTACTTCTTCAGACACACATTAAATGGCTTCCGACAGTGACCGGTGGCGGTGCTGATGAGATGGGTGAAGATGGAGGTGTTGATGGACTTGATGCATCCAAGGCTGGAACTGAATGGGAATGAGAAGGTGGAACAAATGAAGCAGACATCATGACACAAGCAGACTTTCAAAACCTAAACTTCAACTGCACTGCATACAGTAACGTGTGGTTACGGTTGCCAACTTTCTCACTCCCAAATAAGGGACAAAAAGGTGACGTCACTGCCCCGCGCCCCACGTGACCTCACCCAGCCAGCGGCCACGTGCTCCCGCTCCACCAATGGCTGCCGCCCGGGCCGGGAGGCGGGTTGCTACGCAAACTCCGTTAGGCGAACACACTCGACCCTGCTCCTCCGTTAGCCTGCACTGTCCTGGCCTACAGCGGCCCCCGGGCCTACAATGTCCAGGCCTACACTGACCGGGCCTACAGCGGCCCCCGGGCCTACAGTGTCCCCCGGGCCTACAGTGTTCAGGCCTACACTGTCCGGGCCTACAGTGTCCGGGCCTACAGTGTCCGGGCCTACAGCGGCCCCCGGGCCTACAGTGTCCAGGCCTACACTGACCGGGCCTACAGTGGCCCCCGAGCCTACTGTGTCCCCCGGGCCTACAGTGTTCAGGCCTACACTGTCCGGGCCTACAGTGTCCGGGACTACAGCGGCCCCCGGGCCTACAGTGTCCGGGCCTACAATGTCCGGGCCTACAGTGTCCGGGCCTACAGTGTCCGGGCCTACAGTGTCCGGGCCTACAGCGGCCCCTGGGCCCACAGTGTCCGGGCCTACAGTGTCCGGGCCTAAAGTGTCCGGGCCTACAGCGGCCGGGCCTACAGCGGCCCCTGGGCCTACAGTGTTCGGGCCTACACTGTCCGGGCCTACAGTGTCCGGGCCTACAGCGGCCCCTGGGCCTACAGTGTCCGGGCCTACAGTGTTCGGGCCTACAGTGTCCGGGCCTACAGTGTCCGGGCCTACAGCGGCCCCTGGGCCTACAGTGTTCGGGCCTACAGTGTCCGGGCCTACAGTGTCCGGGCCTACAGTGTCCGGGCCTACAGTGTCCGGGCCTACAGCGAGGTGAGGCGCGGCGTCGCGGTGAGCTTTACCTGAGATGAGGCGGCTGCGTCGCGATGCCTCGGTGGCGAGGGCGCAGGAAATCTCGATCCTCTTCTCCTGCTCCTGGAGCTGCATCTCCGGGTCCATGTTGGTGTCGCTCAGACCATCCATCAACGGCAGAATGTTCTGCAAACTAAGGAGATATTGTGTGAGGACGGTCCCCTCTCACGCTCTCACTTCACGCCCAGCGCCAGCGCCAAGGAGAGGGACGGATTGCAGCAAAGTCCTGTAAGGTCATTCTCCAACACACCAGCCAGTCTCCGCAGCAAACAGTGGCCTGTTTCCTTTATCATCCTCACTTCTCTCCATATCTTTCATCCATTTGTTCTCTAACTCTCTACATCACCGTCTATATCTCTCGTTTCCCTCGCCCCCTGACACTCAGTCTGAAGCAGGGTCTCGATGCGAAACGTCAACTATTCCATTTCTCCAGAGATGCTGCCTGACCCGCTGAGTTACTCCAGATTTTCGTGTTCATCTCTCTCCCCTTGACTCCATCTACATTTCGCGCTACCTTGGCAAGACACAGCCCTTCGGCCCAACTTGCCCACACTAGCCCATCTAGCTGAATTCGGTTTATTGTCACGTGTACCGAGGTACAGTGAAAAGCCTTTGTTGCGTGCTGACCAGTCGGCGTGAACGGTCTCGACCGGAAACGTCACCTATAGAAACGTAGAAAATAGGTGCAGGAGTAGGCCATTCGGCCCTTCGAGCCTGCACCGCCATTCAATATGATCATGGCTGATCATCCAACTCAGTATCCCGTACCTGCCTTCTCTCCATACCCCCTGATCCCTTTAGCCACAAGGGCCACATCTAACTCCCTCTTAAATATAGCCAATGAACTGGCCTCAACTACCTTCTGTGGCAGAGAATCCCACAGATTCACCACTCTCCGTGTGAAAAAAAACGTTCTCATCTCGGTCCTAAAAGACTTCCCCCTTATCCTTAAACTGTGCGACCCCTTGTTCAGGACTTCCCCAACATCGGGAACAATCTTCCTGCATCTAGCCTGTCCAATCCCTTAAGAATTTTGTAAGTTTTCTATAAGATCCCCCCTCAATCTTCTAAATTCCAGTTTTCCCTCCAGAGATGCTGCCTGACCCGCTGAGTTACTCCAGCACTTTTTGTGCCTATCTTCGGTTTAACCCAGCATCTGCAGTTCCTTGATGTTGTGTGCGTCGTGCATCCGTAGACGGTGAGTGGGTACCTGGACTTTGCGATGAGAGTTTTGATCCGCTCCACTTTCTTCTGCTTGTCCTTGATCTCCTCGGGGCTCAGGGGCAACTCTGGCTCAAACTCAATGTAACGTTCAGGGATAAAGACTTTGTCTGGCGTGGACAACTAAACGGGGGGAAAGCAAACAGCGGAAGAACAGGTCAGGGTTTACAGCTCAGTACAATGGAAAGACACAAAGTGTAGGGGTAGCTCAACGGCTCAGGCAGCACCTCTGGAAGTTATAGGAAGGATGTCGACAAAATGGAGAGGGTACAGAGGAGATTTACTAGAATGTTGCCTGGGTTTCAGCACTTAAGCTACAGAGAGAGGTTGAACAGGTTGGGTCTTTATTCTTTGGAGCGTAGAAGGTTGAGGGGGGACTTGATAGAGGTTTTTTAAATTTTAAGAGGGACGGACAGAGTTGACGTGGGTAGGCTTTTCCCTTTGAGAGTGGGGAAGATTCCAACAAGGGGACATAACTTCAGAATTAAGGGACAAAAGTTTAGGGGTAACATGAGGGGTAACTTCTTTACTCAGAGGGTGGTGGCTGTGTGGAATGAGCTTCCGGTGGAAGTGGTGGAGGCTGGCTCGATTTTATTATTTAAGAGTAAATTGGATAGGTATATGGATGGGAGGGGATTGGAGGGTTATGGTCTGAGAGCAGGTAGATGAGACTAGGTCAGAGAGAATGTTCGGCGTGGACTGGTAGGGCCGGACAGGCCTGTTTCCGTGCTGTAATTGTTAAACGGTTATTATATGGTTATATATATATATAAGCATCTCACACCTGATGTACTTATATCACGAGTATATGATATAACGCTCATCATTTACTAACCCACTCATTCCCGAAGAAGGGTCTCGACCCGAAACGTCACCCATTCCTTCTCTCCTGAGATGCTGCCTGACCCGCTGAGTTACTCCAGCCTTTTGTGAAATAAATACCTTCGATTTGTACCAGCATCTGCAGTTATTTTCCTACACTCATTCCTGGGATCACCCTTGGAAAAACTTCATCTGGACTCTCTCCAGCAAAGATACTAGAGGAACAAGATGGCCCACACCGCCTCTACTGGAGTGCAGTGTGCAAAGGAGTGTAACGTCCGCCATTTTAGTAGGCAAAACCCGCCGTTCGCTCTGCCTCTCTCAGTGTAATCGGTGTTTTGGGAGGACGGTATGTGCGATGATACCATTAAAAGTTGAGAGTTGTGAATCTGTGGAATTCTCCGCCTCGGAGGCCAGTGGAGGCCAATTCTCTGGATGCTTTCAAGAGAGAGCTGGATAGAGCTCTTAATGACAGCGGAGTCAGGGGGTACGGGGAGAAGGCAGGAACGGGGTACTGATTGTGGATGACCAGCCACGATCACGGTGGATGGCGGTGCTGGCTCGAAGGGCCGAATGGCCTACTCCTGCACCTATTGTCTATTGTCTAAAATGCAGAATATATCTCATTTATCAACTCACAGATTTTTAAACATTTTTATTTTTAAATGTTTCTGCAGGTTTCCGCCTACTAAAATGGCGCCGTGACGCTCGACGGTTTTTAGGGGTCGAGTGGTCTATCTTGCTCCTCTAGTATCTTTGCTCTCCAGAGACAGCACATCCTCCCTCAGATGTGGGGCCCAGATTTACCTCGCATTACTCCGGCGCCTTGTAGAACCTCAGCATCACGTCCCGACATTCTCTACGAGGTCATAGAAACATAGAAAATAGGTGCAGGAGCAGGCCATTCGGCCCTTCGAGCCAGCACTAGTGATATGCTACCCCACTTTCTACAAACGAGGAGTAATTTTTTTTGCGCAGAGGTCAATTAAGCTACAAAAACCCGCACGCCTTTGGGCTGTACGTGGAAACCCACGGTGGTTATTCTTGGAGGCAAAACACTGAAAGGCCATAGTTGTATAGAAACATAGACAATAGGTGCAGGAGGAGGCCATTCGGCCCTTCGAGCCAGCACAGCCATTCACCGTGATCATGGCTGATCATTCTCAATCAGTAACCCGTGCCTGCCTTCTCCCCATATCCCTTGATTCCACTAGCCCCTAGAGCTCTATCTAACTCTCTCTTAAATCCATCCAGTGACTTGGCCTCCACTACCCTCTGTGGCAGAGAATTCCACAAATCCACAACTCTCTGGGTGAAAAAGTTCCTTCTCACCTCAGTTGTAAATAGACAATAGACAATAGGTGCAGGAGGAGGCCATTCGGCCCTTCAAGCCAGCACCGCCATTCAATGTGATCATGGCTGATCATTCTCAATCAGTACCCCGTTCCTGCCTTCTCCCCATACCCCCTGACTCCGCTATCCTTAAGAGCTCTATCTAGCTCTCTCTTGAATGCATTCAGAGAATTGGCCTCCACTGCCTTCTGAGGCAGAGAATTCCACAGTTCACAACTCTCTGACTGAAAAAGTTTTTCCTCATCTCAGTTCTAAATGGCCTACCCTTTATTCTTAAACTGTGGCCCCTTGTTCTGGACTCCCCCCCCCCAACATTGGGAACGTGTTTCCTGCCTCTAACGTGTCCAACCCCTTAATAATCTTATACGTTTCGATAAGATCTCCTCTCTTCCTTCTAAATGGCCTCCCCTTTATTCTCAGACTGTGTGGCCCTGGTTCTGGAGTCAGGATCGAACCTGTGTCTCAGGCTGTGTGGCCCTGCTCACCTCCTTGTTGATGTCCAGTGAATAGTGCTCTGGCTCCAGGTCCATCCTCCTCAGCCGAGCGATCTCCTCCCTGGGCGTCTCCTGATAGCTGCCCGTGAAGTCCCCCCTGACCGCGGCCTCCAGCTGCGAGATGTCGATCTCCGTGGTCTTGCGGCGCGGAACCTGGGCGCGGCGAGGAGAGGAGACGGCACAGTTTACGTTTTAGTTTTAGAGGTACAGCGCGCAAACAGGCCCTTCGGCCCATCGAATCTGCGCCGACCAGCGATCCACACTCATTCTCATTCTCTCTCACATACGCTCTCTCACCAACACACACCAGCATGCTAACACTATCCTACACACGCACACACACACACACACATACGCACACCAGCACGCTAACACTATCCTGCACACACACACACACACACTAGGGACAATTTACATTTGTACCAGGCCAGTGGATGTCCGCCAGGCCTGTTGTGCCTCTCCTCTCTGCTAGCTTGGAGGCAAGAACGAGGGAGAGAGTGTGTGCGTGAGAAAGAGTGTGAGAGAGTGTGTAGGATAGTGTGATTGGGAGTGCTATTGAGAGTGTGTGTGTGTGCGAGAGAATGAGTGCGTGTGTGTGCGCAAGAGTGTGTGTGTGTGTGTGTGTGTGTGCGTGCGAGAGAGAGTGAGAGTGGGACAGAGAATGAGAGAGAGTGTGTGTGTGTGTGCGAGAGAGTGTGTGTATGAGAGTGAATGAGAGTGAGTGTGGGAGAGAGAATGAGAGTGAGAGTGTGTGTGTGTGTGTGCGAGAGAGTGTGTGTGGGAGAGAGAATGAGAGTGAGAGTGAATGAGAGTGAGTGTGGGAGAGAGAATGAGAGTGAGAGTGTGTGTGTGTGTGTGCGAGAGAGTGTGTGTGGGAGAGAGAATGAGAGTGAGAGTGGGTGTGTGTGTGTGCGCGAGAGAGTGTGTGTATGAGAGTGAATGTGGGAGAGCGTATGGGAGAGAGTGTGAGTGAGACCGTGTGTGCGGAAGAGAGTGGGGGAGAGTGTGCGAGAGAGTGTGTGCGTGTGCGAGAGAGTGTGATTGACAGAGTGTGCGAGAGAGAGTGCGTGTGTGTGTGAGTATGTGTGCGGGTGTGAGAGTGTGTGTGTGAGAGAGCTTGTGTGAGTGAGCGTGTGTGTGAGAGCGTGTGTGAAAGAGAGTATGACAAAGTGTGTGTTGGTGAGTGAATGGCCTGTGTTGGCCTGTGGCTATACTGTTGCTGTTGAGTGTTGGTGAGTGTGTGGCCTGTTGCTGTTGAGTGTTGGTGAGTGTGTGGCCTGTTGCTGTTCTATGTTGGTGAGTGTGTGGCCTGTTACTGTTGTGTTGGTGAGTTAGTGAGTGTGTGGCCTGTTGCTGTTGTGTGTTGGTGAGTTAGTGAGTGTGTGGCCTGTTGCTGTTGTGTGTTGGTGAGTTAGTGAGTGTGTGGCCTGTTACTGTTGTGTGTTGGTGAGTTAGTGAGTGTGTGGCCTGTTACTGTTGTGTGTTGGTGAGTTAGTGAGTGTGTGGCCTGTTGCTGTGCTGTTACTGTTCTATGCTGGTGTGTGTTCCGCGCTCCGTCTACGGCTGCCACATGCGTACAGCGTGGCGGTCCCCTCCACGCCCTGTGCGTGCCCTTCCCCGCGCGGGGCTGGGCATTGCCGTACCGTCACTTTGCGGCCGCTGGGCCTCGGGCTGCTGGCGTCCATGTTGAGGAGCTGGCCGGAGGTCAGGGTGAGGCTGCGGCGTTTGTTGTGGCCCCGCAGCGAGCCGTTCTGGTGCCGCTTCATGCGCTCCGTTTGCTCCACCACGCTCATCTTGGACTTGGCCTCGCTGGGGGTTAGGCTGGCCCTTGCCCACTCCTGCCAAGGGGGCACAAGACAGCATGGTCAGAGGGCGGGCAGGAGGACCAAACACAAGGGGCAGCGTCTCTGGGGGAAGACGGACGGGTGACACCAGGTCTGAGGAAGGGCCCCGACCTGAGGAAGGGCCCCAGCCTGAGGAAGGGCCCCGGCCTGAAGAAGGGCCCCGGCCTGAGGAAGGGCCCCAACCTGAGGAAGGGCCCCGGCCTGAGGAAGGGCCCCGGCCTGAGGAAGGGCCCCAACCTGAGGAAGGGCCCCAGCCTGAGGAAGGGCCCCGGCCTGAAGAAGGGCCCCGGCCTGAGGAAGGGCCCCAACCTGAGGAAGGGCCCCGGCCTGAGGAAGGGCCTCAACCTGAGGAAGGGCCCCGGCCTGAGGAAGGGCCCCAACCTGAGGAAGGGCCCCGGCCTGAGGAAGGGCCCCAACCTGAGGAAGGGCCCCGGCCTGAGGAAGGGCCCCGGCCTGAGGAAGGGCCCAGGCCTGAGGAAGGGCCCCGGCCTGAGGAAGGGCCTCGACCTGAGGAAGGGCCCAGACCCCAGCCTGAGGAAGGGCCCCAACCTGAGGAAGGGCCCCGACCTGAGGAAGGGACCCGGCCTGAGGAAGGGCCCCGGCCTGAGGAAGGGCCCCGGCCTGGGGAAGGGCCCCGACCTGAGGAAGGGCCCCGACCTGAGGAAGGGCCCCGACCAGAAACGTCACCCATCCATTTTCTCCACAGATGCCGCCTGACCCGCTGAGTTACTCCGGCACTTTGCGTCTGTCTTCGGTGTAAACCAGCGCCTGCAGTTCCTTTTCTACAGCATTCTGGAAGCCAATGAAACAGATCCCCGCTCCGTCTATTTGTTGCACTGAACCCCCTTCTCGTGAAACTCTCCCAATTACTACGCAGGTCAAGGAAGAGAGAACGTGGGGCGGGCACGGTGGCACAGCGGCGGTAGAGTTGCTGCCTCACAGCGCCAGAGACCCGGGTTCCATCCTCCCCGGCACCTTGCATCTCACACGTTACGAAGAGAAAGAGTAACTGCAGACGCCTTCGATTTTTTTAGATTTAGATTTAGAGATACAGCGCGGAAACAGGCCCTTCGGCCCACCGGGTCCGTGCCGCCCAGCGATCCCCGCACACTAACACTATCCTACACCCACTAGGGACAATTTTTTTCTTTACATTTGCCCAGCCAATTAACCTACAAACCTGCACGTCTTTGGAGTGTGGGAGGAAACCGAAGATCTCGGAGAAAACCCACGCAGGTCACGGGGAGAACGTGCAAACTCCGTACAGACATCGCCCGTAGTCAGGATCGAACCTGAGTCTCCGGTGCTGCATTCGCTGTAAGGCAGCAACTCTACCGCTGCGCCACCATGTCGCTCGGTTTGTGACTGTTGTGAGAAGCCACTCTGTGACTTACCCGTGCCAGCAGGTCTCCGTTGGCTTTATCGCTGGACGGAGTGGGAGATGAATCCTCTGGCGGAGATTTTGTCCTTGGTGGCACCACACCGACTGTCGGAGCAAGATGGTAGATGGGTCAGAAAATACAACGTCTGCTCACTATCAGTACCTCCATCAAAAACATTGCATATACGTCAGGGATGAAATTCCACCAGTAACAGTGATGTGCCATGGAGTCACAGAGTGATACAGCGTGGAAACAGGCCCTTCGGCCCTACTTGCCCAAGCCGACCGACATGCCCCGACCACACTAGTCCCGCCCGCCCGGCGTTTTGGCCCCCATGCTTCTAAACCTATCCCATCCATGTCCAAATGTTTATTAAACATAGAAAGTAGGTGCAGGAGCAGGCCATTCGGCCCTTCGAGCCTGCACCGCCATTCAATATGATCATGGCTGATCATCCATCTCAGTAACCTGTACCGGCCTTCTCTCCATACCCCCTGATCCCTTTAGCCACAAGGGCCACATCTAACTCCCTCTTAAATATAGCCAAAGAACTGGCCTCAACTACCTTCTGTGGCAGAGAATTCCACAGATTCACCACTCTCTGTGTGAAGAAATGTTGTGATAGCACACGCGGTCTCAGGGAACGTGCAAACTCCGCACAAAGTCAGCATGGGACCCGGGTCTCTGGCGCTGTGAGGCAGCACACAAAATGCCGGAGTAACTCAGCGGGTCGGGCAGCATTTTCGGGAGAGAAGGAATGGGTGACGTCTCGGGTCGAGAACCTTCTTCAGACTGATGTCAGGGGAGGGGGCGGGACAGAGATAGAATGTAGTCGGAGACAGGAAGACTGGTGGGAGAACTGGGAAAGGGGAGGGGATAGAGAGGGGAAGTAGGGACTAGAGAGGGGAAGCAGTCAATGTTCATACCGCTGGGGTGTAAGCCGCCCAAGCGAAATATCAGGTGCTGTTCGTCCAATTTGCGCTGGGCCTCACTCTGACAATGGAGGCAACAGTTTAGCCCTCTATCCAAGACAGAGTTGGATGTAGCTCTTCAGGGCTAATGGAATCAAGGGAGGTGGGGAGAAAGCAGGAACGGGGTACTGATTGTGGATGATCAGCCATGATCATATTGAATGGTGGTGCCTGATCGAAGGGCCGAATGGCCTACTCCTGCACCTATTGTCTATGTTTCTACCCGCTGAGCCGCCCTGACACTATTGAATGGAACGACACTGAGAATGCATGAAGCGTTTTTGCACGTGTATTTTGTTTTGTACACTTTTTTAATTCTGGAATAAACTATTTTTGAAATGAATAGAAACGTCCATTGAATGATTTTTTAACTAGGTCAAGTGGACCCGTTGGGACCAAACCTCTTCTGCTTTGGTGCAGCACCCTCTCCTCCTCTCCTCCCCCCTCCCCCCTCCTTCTCTTCCCCCTCCCGTCCCCACCTCCCCCTCCACTCCCCCCTTCCCCTCCCCCCGACTCCACCCCCTCAACCCCCCCTTATCTTCCCTCCTATCCCCCTCCCTCCCCCCTCCCTCCCTAGGAGATAGATTTAAACTTTAAAATGTGAATGACTTTTAAAATATAACACCGATTTCAATGAAACTTCTTCCAT
>NC_135976.1:31141323-31221135 GCF_053455715.1 Rhinoraja longicauda | reverse complement strand
AGAGAGAGAGAGAGAGAGAGAGAGAGAGAGGAGAGAGAGAGAAGGAGAGAGAGAGAGAGAGAGAGAGAGAGAGAGAGAGAGAGAGAGAGAGAGAGAGAGAGAGAGAGAGAGAGAGAGAGAGAGAGCAGACGCTGTGGTTCTTGGCCTTTAGCTCTCCTGACCGCAGGTTATGTTAACCTGCTCTTACCGAACACCAAACCGCTCTGTTTAAAGAGACAATGACACCACTTCCATGAAGTCACGTGTTAGATCTGTATGTGGGACACACCAATTACACTGGAGTGGGCACCAAAATTAGAGGCATGAAATAAGGAGATTTTTAATTCACATGTTTCTTAGTTTAGATTAGGTTGGAGATGCCGCACTGAAACAGGCCCCTCGAGTCGGCGCTGCCCAGCAGGCCCCTCGAGTCGGCGCTGCCCAGCGATCGCCCTTATATACGACACTATCCTATACACACACACACTAGGGACAATTTGACACTTATACCAAGCCAATTAACCTACAAACCTGCACGTCTTTGGAGAGTGGGAGGAAACTGACAATCGCGGGTCACGGGGAGAACGTACAAACTCCGTACAGACTCCCCACAAAGTCGGGATCGAACCTGGGTCTCTGGCGCTCTACTGCTGCACCATCGTGCCGCCCTCAGTTTCTGTTCAATTAACACTGTGTGTTCGCTGCCCACACTGTCTCTGGGTCTGGCAACGATCTGATTTTAAAACCTGCACCATTTCATGGCTGTCTTATCTCCCCTTCATCTGAATCTTTCCCCCCACAACCCTTCAACAAACCGCCGTCCTCGACTCGACCTCTTCAACACCCCTGATTGATTGAAAGACGCAGCGTTGAAACAGGCCCTTCGGCCCGCCGAGTCTATGCCCACCATCGATCACACCCGTTCACACCGGATCGACATAATCCCGCTTTCTCTTCCTCTCCCTGCACACCGGGGACAATTTTACAGCGGGCCAACTAGCCGCACGATAAACCTGCACGTGTTTGGAGTGTGGGGGGAAACCGGAGCACCCGGGGAAAACCCACGCAGGTCACGGGGGAGAACGTACAAACTCCGTACAGGCAGTCAGGATTGAACCCGGGTCTCTGGCGCTGTGAGGCAGCAACTCTACCGCTGCGCCACCCTGAAGAATGATATCATATAACCCCCTCTCCCCCCCCCCCCGAGGAGTTGTCTTTCCCAAAGCAAAGTGAAACCTGTGTCCAAACATCTCAATAACAAAAGACCTTTAATCTCTAAAATCCAATTTTAGTTCATTATTGCTGCCTCTCCCAATTATTCTCACATTACTGCGATGTGCTGAAGGTTAATATGTTACTGATGCAAGAAAGAACATTTATAAAAAGACTTCATGTTCCCATCACAATCGTAATTAATTTTAGTAAAATCTCCCATTAAATCTTGCGCCAAGAACCCTTTAGACGGAGACTACTCTGACTCAAAGTCATCAGTGGTCGGAGTGAAACCCAGGCAGGTCACGTATAAACTCCGTACCGAAGCACCCGCCGTCGGGATCGAACCCCCTGTCTCTGGATCTTGTAAGGCAACAACTCTACCACTGGCCAACAGTGCTGTCCTCATACAGTCGGTCGCCATCAGCTTGTGCAACCGAGCCACGGTTCTTTCGATTGAATTGATATGCAATGTGGAGCATGGAAACAGGCCCTTCGGCCCACCGAGTCCGTGCCAAACATTGACCTGTGCCCTCCCCCTCGCCCCCCTCAACCTCCACAGTTGTTCGAAGTTATCCCAATTTTGCACCCACTCCCGACACTCTCAGCGGCAGTTTTGCAGAGGGCCGATTAACCTACAAACCTGTCGAAGGTGTTTATTTCACAAAATGCTGGAGTAACTCAGCAGGTCAGGCAGCATCTCAGGAGAGAAGGAATGGGTGACGTTTCGGGTCGAGACCCTTCCTCAGGACCCTTCCTCAAGAAATGTGAGGAGGAAGGGTCTCGACCTGAAACGTCACCCATTCCTTCTCTCCCGAGATGCTGCCTGACCCGCTGAGTTACTCCAGCATTTTGTGAAATAAATACCTTCGATTTGTACCAGCATCTGCAGTTATTTTCTTCTTTAGCCTACAAACCTGCACAGCTTGGGAGGAAACCGGAGGAAACCCACGCGGTCACGGGGAGAACGTGCAAACTCCAGACAAACGGCACCCGAGGTCAGGATCGAACCGGAGTCTCTGGTGCTGTGAGGCAGTGGCTCGGCCAGCTGCAGCACCATGCTAAATCATTAGTAATTGGACCTCGTCTTCCCCTTCTCCTGTATCTGTACACTGTCGATGGTTCAATTGTAATCACGTCCAGTCTTTCCACTGGCTGGTTAGCACGCAACAAAAGCTTTTCACTGTACCTCGGTACACGTGACAATAAACTAAACCGATCCTCCATCTGCAGTTCCCCTGCCTTGGCAAGGCCAGCAACATAACCAAGGACCAGTCTCACTTCTGGCCACTCCCTCTCCTCCCCTCTCCCATCGGGCAAGAGGTACAGAAGTGTGACATCGCACACCTCCAGATTCAGGGACAGTTTCTACCCGGCTGTTATCAGGCAATTGAACCATCCCAGGAGAGCGGTCCTGACCTCCCCTCTACCTCAACGGAGTCCCTGGGACTATCTTGAATCAAACTTTACTGGACGTTATCTAAACATTATTCACATTATCATATCTCTGTACACTGTGGACGGCTCAATTGTAATCATGTATAGTTTCAAAGGTAGACACAAAACGCTGGAGTAACTCAGCGGGTCAGGCAGCATCTCTGGAGAGAAGGAATGGGTGACGTTCAGTCTGAAGAAGGGTCTCGACCCGAAACGTCACCCATTCCTTCTCTCCAGAGATGCTGCCTGACCCGCTGAGTTACTCCAGCATTTTGTGTCTACCTTCGCTTTTTTTCCCCTGCACTTCAGGATGGAGTTGGGCATGAAATGGCGTCTCCATTTTGACCTCGGACGGAGCTCGAATTCAGGGTGGATCGTCGGCGGCTCCCTACGACTTATTTCATGCCTCGCAACCATGAGCAGGGGTGACACAGATGTGGGGGGTGGTGGGGGGGGGGGGGGGGGGGGGTGGGGGGACCACAAGACTGGGGAGTGATGAAGACAGGTGGGGCCGGCCTGCCGCTTACTGCCGTAGCTCTGTCACTTCTCCTGGAGTCCGCGCTGGTCTTCCCTCTGTCCGCCTGCTCCCAGGAGTCCTCGATGGAATAGGCCCAGAGGCTGCTCTCGGCGGGCAGAGGAGGGACGGCGGGCAGCGGGCCCTGATGGAGGTAGGACTGAGGCAGGGGAGGTCGAGGCGGCCGCGTCTCCTGAGGCAAAGAGTGAGCACAGAGCGTAAAGAGAAACCGCGGAGCTGGCGAGACTGTGAGCGAGCGAAGAGGAGGAGGTTAGTGTTTGGGAGGGCCGCCCCCCCATCATCTCCCCTCCCCCCCCCCCCCCCCCCCCACCTCCCCCCACTTGACACGAGGCTTCGGCCTACAGACTTGAAGATGGGCCATTACCTGAAGAACACAAAACGCTGGAGTGACTCAGCTGGGACAGGCAGCATCTCTGGAGAGAGGGAATGGGTGACGTTTCGGGTCTGGGCCCTTTTGTGTCTAAACCAGCATCTGTGGCTCTTTAGGAAAATAACCGCAGATATACTGGTACAAATTGAAGGTATGACAAAAATGCTGGAGTAACTCAGCGGGTCAGGCAGCATCTCAGGAGAGAAGGAATGGGTGAGGTTTCGGGTCGAGACCCTTCTTCAGACTGCAGTTCTTTCCTACACATTACCTGAAGAACCTTTCGTCAACTAACCGGTGGTTAATTGGTTTAGTGGGAACTGGTGCACTTTATTAGACTGCTAGCCATAAGGTCTGACTTTCAGAGATAGGAGGAGAATGAGGCCATTCAGCCCATCGAGTCTACTCCGCCATTCAATCATGGCTGATCTATCTCCCCCTCCCAACCCCATGCTCCTGCCTTCTCCCCGCGACCCCTGACGCCCGCAGTAATCAAGAATCTATCCATCTATCTCCACCTTATCCTCCACAGACTTCTGCGGCAATGAATTCCACAGTTTCACCACCCTCTGATTGAAGAAAATCCTCCCCCCTCCATTCTAAAATGACATCCTTTTATTTGGAGGCTATGGCCTCTGGTTCCAGACTGTCCCACTAGAGTCATAGTCATAGAGTCATACAGTGTGGGAACAGGCCCACACCAACCAACGTGTCCCATCTACACTAGTCCCACCCGCCTGCGTTTGGTTCATATTCCTCCTAACCTGTCTCATGTACCATATACATGTCTAATTGTTTCTTAAATGTTGGGATAGTCCCTGTCTCAACTACCTCCTCGGGCTGCTTGTTCCATACACCCACCACTCTTTGTGTGAAAAAGTTACCCCTCAGATTCCTATTAAATCTTTTCCCCTTCACCTTGAACCTATGTGCTCTGGTTCTCGATTCCCCCAGACTCTGTGCTCCTACCCAATCTATTCCTCTCATGATTTTATACACCTCTATAAGATTACCCCTCGATTAGCTCAGGCCCTCGAGTCCTGGCAACATCCTCGTGAATCTTCTCTGTACCCTTTCCAGCTTGACAACATCTTTCCCATGGCATGGCGCCCAGGACTGAACACCATGCTCTAAATGCGGCCTCACCAACGTCTTATACAACTGCAACAGGACCTCCCAACTTCTATGCTCAGTACTCTGACTGATGAAGGCCGATGTGCCAAAAGCCTTTTTGACCACCTGCAACTCGACCTTCAAGGAACCATGCACCTGCACTCCTAGATCCTTCTGTTCTACAACACTCCCCAGAGCCCTACCATGTGGGTCCTGCCCATGTGTGGGTCCTGCCCATGCTAGACTATCTAACATGCTTCTAAAAATTGGATCCGTTGATTCCAATGGAGCTTGAGTAAACTGGTACAGCACCAGTTTAGTGTGGCCTACCCAGGGCCAAGCCTCTAGGTCTCAATTCATTCCTCAATATCTGCTCGCCAACAGGGATAGTCAGATGAGGAAAAACCTTTTCACCCACAGAGTTGTGAATCTGTGGGATTCTCTGCCACCGAAGGCAGTGGAGGCCAAATCACTGGATGTATTGGGGTATGGGGAGAAGGCAGGGTACTGATTGAGAATGATCAGCCATGATCACATTGAATGGTGGTGCTGGCTCGAAGGGCCGAATGGCCTACTCCTGCACCTATTGTCTATTGTCTATTGTATTCAAGAGAGAGTTAGACAGAGCTCTGAGGGCTAACAGAATCAAGGGATATGGGGAGAAGGCAGGAACGGGGTACTGATTCTGGATGATCAGCCATGATCGTATTGAATGGAGGTGCTGGCTCGAAGGGCCGAACGGCCTGCTGCTGCACCTATCCTCTATGTTTCTATGAGATACCCTGCTATCTGGGACATTTGACGATAAGAGGCTAGACTGCTCCCCTGAATCTTATCAGGTTCCCCCATCTGTTTAGTGTAAAATGTAGCAGAACTGAAGCAAAGACAACGGCCAGAAACTCAAGAGAAATAACAAGCAAAAATTCTATCAGACCCAACATTAAAAGACCCCGGGAGCAAAAGGAGTGACACAGAGCATCTTGCCCAGGGTGGAGGAATCGAGAGACCAGAGGACATGAGTTTAAGGTGAAGGTGAAAAGATTTCATAGGAATCTGAGGGGTAACTTTTTCGCACAGAGGCTGGTGGGTATACGGAATGAGCTGCCGGAGGAGGTAGTTGAGGCTGGGGCTATCCCATCGTTTAAGAAACAGTTAGACAGGTACATGGATAGGACAGGTTTGGAGGGATATGGGTCAAGCGCAGGCAGATGGGACTAGTGTAGCTGGGACATGTTGGCTGGTGCGGGCAAGTTGGGCCGAAGGGCCTGTTTCCACAAGGAACTGCAGATGCCGGTGAACCAAAAGAGACACCAAGTGCTGAAGCAACTAAGCGGATTAGGCGCAATTTCTGGAGAACATGGATAGGTGACGTTTCAGGTTTGAGACCTTTCTCTGAATTTTCAGACTGAAAAAGGGTCTCGATCCAAAACGTCGCCTGTACATGTTCTCTGAGTTCCTCCAGCACTTTGTGTCTTTTTTGGCAAACCAGCGTCTGCAGTTACTTCAGGAATTTCTTTCTCCTTGATTTGTGTCCTCTTTAACAAGGTGAGATTTCCGTTGTGACCGTTTTATCTTCCACTTTCTCCCGTCTCCTACTGTTGGTGATAGGCCGAGTTACAGGTGGAAAAAGAAGGGCTTTCCCTCCCTTCGCAAAGAAGGGGAGAAAACTGAGAACTCACGGCAAAACTCAATGCCAAAACTCACTGAGAACTCAATGGAGCAAAAATCTGACCTGCATTGGGAGTTGGAGAGTTTAAGTTCAGTTTAAGTTTAGAGACGCAGTGCGGAAACAGGCCCTTCGGCCCACCGAGTCCGTGCCGACCGGCGATCCCTCCCCGCACACTAACACTGTCCGTAACACACACAAGGGACAATTTACAGTGACACTAAGCCAATTCGCCTGAAACCTGCACGTCTTTGGAGTGCGGGAGGAAACCGGAGCACCCGGAGAAAACCCACGCAGGTCACGGGGAGCACGTGCTTATAGTCCGAATCGAACCCGGGTCTCTGGCGCTGCAAGGCAGCAACACTGCCGCTGTGCCCCCCTGCCTCCCAGTTTATATATAAACCAGTTATGTGAATAATCCATGCACTCATGTGGCCCTATGTTGGTGAGGGTTGGGTGTAGGTAGGGTGGTGGCATGGATCCATCCCTAACTTGAGCTAGAAAATGGAGAAAGGATGAGCTTCCTGGGTTAGCTGTAGTACTTTTGCAGATGTGGAACTATTCTTTCTCGCAAGATCCCCTCAATGGGATCGAGTCCGTTCAAGGAGAGGTGCAAAATGGAGAGCAGAGAAGATTTACGAGGACTTTGCCAGGACTCGAGGGCCTGAGCTACAGGGGGAGGTTGAGCAGCTGAGATTCTATTCCCTGGAGCGCAGGAGGACGAGGGGGGATCTTACAGAGGTGCACAAAATCACGAGAGGAATAGATCGGGTAGATGCACAGAGTCTCTTGCCCAGAGTAGGTGAATCGAGGACCAGAGGACATTGGTTTAAGGTGAAGGGGGAAAGATTTAATAGGAATCTGAGGGGGTAGCTTTTTCACACAGAGGGTGGTGGGTGCGCGGAACGAGCTGCCGGAGGAGGTAGTTGGGGCAGGGACAATTGCAACGTTCAAGAAACAGTTAGCCAGGTACATGGACAGGCCAGGTTTAGAGGGATAAGGGCCAAACGCAGGCAGATGGGGCCTGTTGGTCGGCGTGGGCATGTTGGGCTGAAGGGCCTGTTTCCGCGCTGTAGGACTGTCCCCGTGAGGTGGTCCGGGTAGGATTTGGACGCCCCTGCTCTTGGACACCGCCGAAGCTTTACTTTAACTGGTCCCTGAACTCCCGTCCCTGCAGATTATTTCAATATTTAGGCAGCCGCGCTTGGCCACAAGTCAACAGAGATAAGAGCTTCAAAGTCAGGACTTTCGCTGCAAAAAGAAATGGCCAAATATAACTTGAGATGGCGCCATCAATTTAGATTGCTTTTCCCATTTCTGATCAAAAGGCTAACGTTCGTTTAGTTCGGTTTTCGGGGATATGGCGCGGAAACGGGCCCACCGGTCCCTCGAGTCCGCGCCGACCAGCGATCCCCGCACACTGACACGGTCCGACGCGCACACACTGGGGGACAATTTACAATGATGCCACGCCAATTGTCCTGTGTGGGGGGGAAAACCGGAGCGCCCGGAATAAAACCCAGGCAGGTCACGGGGAGAGAGTTGCGAACCTGTGGAATTCTCTGCCTCAGAAGGCAGTGGAGGCCAATTCTCCGAATGCATTCGAGAGCTAGATAGAGCTCTTAAGGATAGCGGAGTCAGGGGGGTACGGGGAGTGGGCAGGAACGGGGTACTGATTGAGAATGATCAGCCGTGATCGCATTGAATGGCGGTGCGTACAGGCTCGAAGGGCCGAATGGCCTCCTCCTGCACCTATTGTCTATTGAGAACGTACAAACTCCGCACGGACAAGCACCCCTAGTCAGGATCGAACCCGGCGCCGCGAGGCATCGACTCTACCGCCGCGCCACCCTTACGGTGAAAGGCGACAAGTGGATTGGAGTGCTGGTGGGCGAGAGGCGATTTGAGTGAGGTGGGAGCGAAGCTGATATTTTATTCGTGTCTGCTGGATCAGCGGGCAGGCATTTTCAACCACATTGCTGTAAGTGGGTCCTTGAGGTTCGGTCTCTGCTAGGGTTGCCAACTTCTTCACTCCCGAATACGGGACAGAGGGTGACATCGCCGCACCGCGCCCCCTCACCCAGCCAGCGGCCACGCGCTCCCGCTCCACCAATGGCGGAAGCCATTGGTGGAGCGGGAGCACGTGGCCCGCTGGCTGGGTGAGGTCGCGCGGGGGCGGCGACATCACCCTCTGTCCCATATTCGGGAGCGAGGAAGTTGGCAACCCTACTAACACGGGACAAGGGCGGCCCAAAATACTGGATGTCCCGGCTAATCCCGGGACAGTTGGCGACTCCCGAGCCTCGGCTTACCTCGTTGACCGGCTGCTGGGCCGACACCTGCGATTCGGAGACAGGTGAGAAGGGGCTCAGGGGACTGGTGATGCTGTTGGAGCTCAGGGGGCTGGCTGGGCTGTTGGTGCTGTAGGTGCCCGCCTGGGCGTTTGGCACTGCGGAGAAACCGTAAGTTGAATGTTACCAAAAACACCAGGAAAAAATTGCCACCATCATTAACCGGAGGTAAGACCCAAAAAGCTGGAGTAACTCAGCGGGACAGGCAGAGAGAAGGAATCGGTGACGTTTCAGGGTCGAGAAGGGGTCTGAGTTAGGGTCTCGATCCGAGACGTCACCCATTCCTTCCCTCCAGAGATACTACCTGTCCCGCTGAGTTACTCCGGCATTTTGTGTCTACCTTTAGCTTACTGTAATTCAGGCCAGTTTATTGTCACGGGTGAAAAGCATTTTTTGTTGCTTGCTCTCCAGTCAGCGGAAAGACTGTAAACGCATAAGATTATTAAGGGGTTAGACGTTCCCGTTCCCTTAAACTGTGACTTCCTGGTTCTGAACATCCTTCCTGCATCCAGCCTGTCCAACCCCTCTGGAATGTTATGTGGTTTTGTCTATTAAGATGGCGTACCGTTCTGTTTGAGAGTCTCGGCCGTGACCGGTTCCGGATAGTTCTTCCTCAGGCCTTCCATCACGTCCTGGATCTTCCACAGTTCCTTCTGGATGTTCTTGTACCCCAGCTCCACCTGGGGAAGCAACACCGAGACCCTCGTTACGCAGTCAGTTTTCACACGAAGACCTCCATTAGCTTATGCGGCGGACACGAGGAACTGGAGATGGCGGTTTGCTCGAGAATGAAAAGACACAAAGCGCTGGAGTAACTCAGGATAGAGGGGCCAGGCGGCATCTGGGGAGAACATGGGTGGGTGAAGCGTTGGGTTGGGACACTTCCTCGGGTCCTGATCCAAATCGTCGCCCGTCCATGTTCTCCAGAGAGGGAGGTCAAACAGAAGTGCTGAAGGTCCCCGGCACTTTGTGTCTATTATTCTCCGTTAGACAGCAACAGACAAAATCACTTTCCGCTGTGATGGGATGGTTAGGACACGTTGATTCATGAGGTAGGGAATGGGGTGAAAAGATCGCCTAGGAAGCAACTACAGATGCCGAAGATTTGTACCAAAGATGGACGCAGAGTGCTGGAGTAACTCAGCGTTTCAGGCAGTGTCTCTGGAGGTAAAGGACTGGGTGACGTTGTTTCAGACCGCAGAAGGGTCCCGACACGAAACGTCACCTGTTCCTTTGTTTCTCCAGAGACTCTGCCTGACCCCCCCCCCCCCCCCCCCGCTGAGTTACTCCTGCAATTTGTAAATAACTGAAGATCGCAAGTTGCATGAAAGGACACAGAGCGCTGGAGTAACTCAGCGGGTCAGGCGGCGTCTCTGGAGAAGAAGGGGAACGAACGGGTGACCGGGTTTCGGGTCGGGACCCTTCTTCGGACTGGACAAGGTGACGTTGTGTATATGTTGTCTGAAGAAGGGTCCCCGCCCGAAACGTCACACATCCCCTTTTTCTCCAGAGATTCTGCCTGACCCGCTGAGTTGCTCCAGCGCTCTGTGTCTACCTTCGGATGAGAAGACTATTGGTTTAACCTCCCTCCGGGATGAACTCCTCAGTGTGGGTGACCGCTGATGAGTGTGCATTGATGATTGGATGGCAGCGTGAGATGATGATTGGATGGCAGTGTTACCTGCATTCCCGCGGGACTGTTGAGCTGCTCCCACAAGTCATTGTGGATGATGGACAACTCCATTTTGAGGGCATCGCACTCCATTTTTGTGTTTGCAAAGGCCTAAAACAAGTGTAACGTGCAAAGTAGGACCAGAACACGAGTCAATACATGTCTTCCAAACGCTTCGTGCCTAAAGAATGCTCAACAAAGAATCAAATGTGCCTTTTTGTACGTTAGTGATTGGCCTTACATCCACAATCTAATTTATTGAAGGCAAGTAATGGATAGAACCACAGCTGACTCTTGTCATGTGAAGCTTCCATAAGATTGTAAGTGATAGGAAAAAATTAGGCCATTCGGCCCATCAAGTCTACTCTGCCATTCAATCATGGCTGATCTATGTCTCCCTCCCAACCCCATTCTCCTGCCTTCTCCCCATAAACCCTGACACCCGTGCTAATCAAGAATCTATCAATCTTTGCCTTAAAAATATTCATCAAATTGGCCTTCAAAGCCTTCTGTGGCAATGAATTCCACAGCGCGGCACGGTGGTGCAGCGGTAGAGTTACTGCCTTACAGCGCTTGCAGCGCCGGAGACCCGGGTTCGATCCCGACTACAGGTGCTGTCTGTACGGAGTTTGTACGTTCTCCCCGTGACCTTGTGTCAATTGTCCCTAGTGTGTAGGATAGTGTTAGTGTGCGGGGATCGCTGGTCGGTGCGGACTCGGTGGGCCAAAGGGCCTGTTTCCGCGCTTTATCTCTAAACTAAACTAAACTAAACTATCACCACCCTCTGACTGTAGATTGCCGTTACTTGTATCTCTGCAGATAGCACAATTGCTAAAGAACGGGATCATAGAAGCAGCTATATCCGATTTAGTTCAGTTTAGTTTACTGTCAGGTGTACCGAGGTACTGTGAAAATCATCTTATTGCGCCCTGACCAGTCAGCGGAAAGATTCTATGTGGTTACAATGGATCGGTCCGCAGTGTGCGGGTGGCACGGTGGCGCAGCTGGTAGAGTTGCTGCCTTACAGCGCCAGAGACCCCGGGTGCGATCCTGAGATTTAATGTGAATAATTGTCGGACTGGAACATTTCTATGTGGATAAAAGAGAAGGGGTTGAGAAGTTTAAAATAGGACTGTCGACCCGGTGGTGCAGCGGTAGATTCGCTGCCTCACAGCGCCATGGGTGACTTGAGCCAATGGGCCTGTGTCCATGTTGTGTGGCTCTATCACCTTTTGACTGGGTGTGCACGTGTGCAGATTTTAACACAATAAGATGAATCTGGTCAGGGCGAGGCGGTTGAACTACTGTCGTACGGTGCAAGGGACCCGGGTTCGATCCTGGCCATGGGTGCTTGTCTGTGCGGAGTTTGTACGTTCTCCCCGTGACCTGCTTGGGTTTTGCTCTCCGAGATCTTCGGTTCAATCACACGCTCCAAAGACGTGCGGGTTTGAAGGTTATTTGCCACGGTAGAAATGTAAGCTTGTTTTCTAGGGTGTGTGTTGGGATGGTGTTATTGTGCGAGGATCGCTGGTCGGTGCGGACTCGGTGAGCCGAAGGGACTGTTTCCACAATGTGTGTGTCTAAACTTCAGAGGTGCAGAGGTCCTTCTGCAGTTGCACAGGGCCCTAGTGAGACCGCACCTGGAGTACTGTGTGCAGTTTTGGTCTCCAAATTTGAGGAAGGACATTCTTGCTATTGAGGGCATGCAGCGTAGGTTTACTAGGTTAATTCCCGGAATGGCGGGACTGTCGTATGTTGAAAGACTGGAGCGACTAGGCTTGGAAACACTGGAATTTAGAAGGATGAGAGGGGATCTTATCGAAACGTATAAGATTATTAAGGGGTTGGACACGTTAGAGGCAGGAAACATGTTCCCAATGTTGGGGGAGTCCAGAACCAGGGGCCACAGTTTGAGAATAAGGGGTAGGCCATTTAGAACGGAGATGAGGAAAAACTTTTTCAGTCAGAGAGTTGTGAATCTGTGGAATTCTCTGCCTCAGAAGGCAGTGGAGGCCAATTCTCTGAATGCATTCAAGAGAGAGCTAGATAGAGCTCTTAAGGATAGCGGAGTCAGGGGGTATGGGGAGAAGGCAGGAACGGGGTACTGATTGAGAATGATCAGCCATGATCACATTGAATGGCGGTGCTGGCTCGAAGGGCCGAATGGCCTCCTCCTGCACCTATTGTCTATTGTCTATAAACTGAAGCCAAACTGAAGCCACCTCAGGCCCACATCGCACCCGTACCGTGGTGGCCTGTGAGAGCTCCCCGCGGATGTTGACCAACTGATTCTGCAACGACTCCTTCTTCTGCACGAGTTGCTCGGTGTAGCTGGGTTGGTTCCGGTACATTGCCATCTCCCGATGGGTGGTTTCCAAGGCACTCTCCAGGGATTCCTGGAGGACGTAAGAAGGAAAATTCACCAGAGCGGCAACAAAGAACATGAGAAATGGCCAAGACAGAAGGGGGGGGATTGGGCGGCACGGTGGCGCAGCGGTAGAGTTGCTGCCTTACAGCGCCGGAGACCCGGGTTCGATCCCGACTGCGGGCACTTCTCTGTGCGGAGTTTGTACGTTCTCCACGTGGGTTTTATCCGGGATCTCCGGTTTCCTCCCACACTCCAAAGACGTACAGGTTTGTAGGTTGATTGGCTTGGTAAAAATGTAGAGTGTCCCGAGTGTGTGTAGGATAGTGTTAGTGTGCAGGGATCGCTGGTCGGTGAGGACTCGGTGGGCCGAAGGGCCTGTTTCCGCGCTGTGTCTCTAAAGTTTAGTTTATTTTTTAGATTTTAGATTCAGATTTAGAGATACAGCGCGGAAACAGGCCCTTCGGCCCACCGGGTCCGCACCACCCAGCGATCCCCGCACACTAACACTATCCTACACACACTAGGGTCAATTTTTACATTTGCCCAGCCAATTAACCTACATACCTGCACGTCTTTGGAGTGTGGGAGGAAACCGAAGAACTCGGAGAAAACCCACGCAGGTCACGGGCAGAACGTGCAAACTCCGTACAGACGGCGCCCGTGGTCAGGATCGAACCTGAGTCTCCGGCGCTGCATTCGCTGTAAGGCAGCAACTCTACCGCTGCGCCACCGTGCCGCGCTGTTGAGAGACACGGGGCGGAGACAGGCCCTTCGGCCCACCGCGACCGGCACCGGCTAAAGTAGAATCTAAAGTCTAAAGCAAAACCTAGAGTCCACAACTGGGCCCTGATGCCGAGCCCGAGTAATGGAGTGGACAATCCTCCTACCTTCTCCTTCCGCAGCTGGAAGGCCCATCGCTCCTGTTCCCGCTGGTTCTTGGTCTGCTCGCAAAATCGACCCAGCAACTTCTGTTTCCAAAACAAAGAAGAACAGCGGAGGTCATTCTCAGATGCCGATGGTTTGGTCGTGATGAGACAGAGGCTCCCACTGGAAGTGCCCCCTGCCCCAAGCACGCCGCCATTTACACTCTACATCTCAGAGAGTCGGGCAGCATCCCCAACAACATCTTACTCAAGGTGCGAAATGAGAACAGGTTTTTAGTCTTGAGTCCGAAGGAGGGTCTCGAGCAGAAACGCCACCCACTACTTTTCTCCACAGATGCTGCCTGACCCGCAGAGTTACTCCGGCGTTTTGTGACCATCTGTGAATAGGTGATGTTTCGGTTCGGCCCCCCACTTCAGACTGATTGTGGTGGAGGGTAAGGAAGGGGAGAGGAGGGAACTGGAGGCAAGAGGAGATCTGTCCTTTCTGTCCTGGGCCTCCTCCAATACCAGAGAGAGGACAAAGGCACATTGGAGGAACAGCACCTCATATTTTGCTTGATGTAGCTCACGACCCAGTGGTATGAACGTTGAATTCTCAATAATCTAGGTAACTACTACAAACACTTTCCTCCTCCGCCACCCCCCTTCACACCCCCCCACCCCCCTATCCATAGGGTTGTCAACTGTCCCCTATTAGCCGGGACATCCTGTATTTTAGGCTAAATTGGTTTGTCCCGTACGGGACCGCCCTTGTCCCGTATTAGGCCTGGGGTGCACTGTAGGCCCGGACGCTGTAGGCCCACACACTGTAGGCCCAGACGCTGTAGGCCCGGACACTGTAAGCCCCGACACTGTAGGCCCGGACACTGTAGGCCCGGACACTGTAGGCCCGGACACTGTAAGCCCGGACGCTGTAGGCCCCGACCCTGTAGGCCAGGACGCTGTAGGCCCAGACACTGTAGGCCCTGACATCTTAGGTCCCGACACTCTAGGTTTCCGATATTCTGGCACCGGACAGTCTAGGCCCGGGTGCAACCTAATGGAGGTTGCATAGCAACCCGCCTCCCGGCCCGGGTGGCCGCCGTTGGTGGAGCGGGAGCACGTGGCCGCTGGCTGGGTGAGGTCACGTGGGGGCGCGGGGCGGTGACGTCACCTTGTCCCGTATTTGGGGGTGAGATAGTCGGCACCCCTGCCCATCATCCCCCTTCCCCCACTAATAGTCGGTTAACCAGTTCGGTTCCACCGTTCGCAAAGTTGTGTCATTCTCCAGCATCTCTGGAGGACATGGGTGGGTGGGTAGGTTTTGCATTGCGACCCTTCTTCGCACCTATTAAATGTAACCCAGCATCTGCAGTTCCTTGCAGTTTCCACGTGGTGGTTCCAGGGGAGGAAGACACTTCCAGGTGAGGTGTCCGCTTGGGTCTGGGTGGCCCAGCCAACAAACCAGACGCGGACAAGTCCCAAAACCAAAGCCGAGCCACTAATGCAGCAAGTTGGTCTGTTTGAGGGCTTAAACAAATAGGCAAATATTGACCGAAGGCAAAGAACACGTCTTCAGCAAAGCGTTCTGGCCTCAGCAATGTTACGAGTCAGGCTGACCCAAACTAACAACACAATGTTTCAACAGAATATGTCCCTGGCCAGAGCCAGGCTTCATAAGGTCAGACGTGATAGGAGCAGAATTAGGCCATTCGGCCCATCAAGTCCACTCTGCCATTCAATCATGGCTGATCTATCTCCCACTCCTAACCCCATTCTCATGCCTTCTCCCCATAATAGACAATAGACAATAGACAATAGGTGCAGGAGTCGGCCATTCGGCCCTTCAAGCTAGCACCGTCATTCAATGTGATCATGGCTGATCATTCACAATCAGTGCCCCGTTCCTGCCCTCTCCCCATACCCCCTGACTCCGCTGTCATTAAGAGCTCTATCTAACCCCTGACACCCGTACTAATCAAGAATCTAACTATCTCTGCCTTACAAATATCCACTGACTTAGCCTTCTGTGGCAAAGAATTCCACAGATTCACCACCCTCTGACTAAAGAAATTCCTCCTCATCTCCTTCCTAAAGGAACGTCCTTTAATTCTGAGACTATGACCTCTAGTCCTCGATTCTCCCACTAGTGGAAACATCCTCTCCACATCCACTCTATCCAAGGCTTTCACTATTCGACTTGGTTCACTTGTCCGAGACCCAAAGGCAGAGGTCTCGGAGTTAGGTTAGACTCTAGGTAAGCACAAAATGCTGGAGTATCTCAGCGGGTCAGGCAGCATCTCTGGAGAAAAGTAATAGGTGACGTTTCGGGTCGAGACCCTTCTTCAGACTCAGAGTCAGGGGAGAGGGGAAACTGGAGATATGAAGAGGTCCAGAGAACAAATGAACGAAAGGAATGCAAAAGGACAAATCAAAGCCAGCAACGATGGTCAAGGAACGGTGGAGCCCACAATGGTTCATTGTTGGCTATGGGGAAGGTGATAACAAGTGAAACCAAGGAGTGAAACTCAGCAGGACGACAGTGAAACTAGTACGCAGACTAGGGCCGGGCAGGGACGGAGAGAGAGGGGGAAAGCAAGGGCTCTCTGAAGTTAGAGAAGTCAATGTTCACACCGCTGGGGTGTAAGCTGCCCAAGTGAAATATGAGCTGCTGTTCCTCCAATTTGCGCTGGGCCTCACTCTGACAACGGAGGAGGCCCAGGACAGAAAGATCAGTGTGGGAATGGGAGGGGGAGATAAAGTGTTTGGCAACCGTGAGATCGAGAAGGCCCTGGCGGACTGAGCGCACGGGGAAATTGAACGTAGGAACGTGAAATGGATGGAGGGAAAGTGAGTCAGGACGAAGGGGCAGCCATTTAGGACAGAGCAGAGGAGAACCTGCTCCCGTAAGAGGGTGGGGAACCATTGGGACCTGCTACTTTTGGACCCCCATATCTGAGGAAGGATGTGCCGCCCTGACGTTGGAGAGGGTCCAGAGGAGGTTCCCGAGAATGATCCCGGAGATGAATGATCAGGTTAACATATAACGAGCGTTTGACGGCACCAGGCCTCGACTCGTTGGGAGTTTAGAAGGATTGGAGGGGACCTCATTGGAACTTACCGAATAGTGAAAGGCCTGGGGAGAGTGGTTGTGGAGAGGATGTTTCCACTAGTGGGAGGGACTCCTGACGCCATAGCCTCAGAATAAATGGATGTGCCTTTCAAAAGAGATGGGGAGGAATTTATTTTGCCAGAGGGCGGTGAATCTGTGGGATTCATTGCCATAAACGGCATTGGAGGCCAAGTCATTGGGTATTTTTAAGGCAAAGATTGGCAGATTCCTGATTAGTTTCGGGTGTCAGGGGTTATGGGGTCGAGAGGGAAAGATAGATCAGCCATGATTGAATGGCAGAGTAGACTCGATGGGCTGAATGGCCTAATTCTGCTCCTATCACTTACGAACTACTCCAACGAGCTGTAGATGCTCAGCCATTGAGATCAATGGAGATTCTGGGTTTTTGACTGGAAAGTGGTCAAGATCGTGATCACTACAAATGGTAGAGTGGACATGAGGGCCGAATGGACTTCTTAATTAAATCAAGGACAAATTGTTTATGCTCTCCAAATTGTTTATTCCTCTGTTTCGCGTCAATGAATTAGCTGCAGCCTCCCTTCCTCCCATCGAAACCGGGATTGACATCTGAGTCTGAAGAAGGGTCTCGACCCGAGACGTCACCCATCCCTTCTCTCCAGAGATGCTGCCTGCCCCGCTGAGTAACTATCTTCGGTGTAAATCAGCAACCACAGTTCCTTCCTTGGAGGTTGCCATGAGGAATAGACAATAGACAACAGGTGCAGGAGTAGGCCATTCGGCCATTCAGTGTGATCATGGCTGATCATTCTCAATCAGTACCCCGTTCCTGCCTTCTCCCCATACCCCCTGACTCCGCTATCCTTAAGAGCTCTATCCAGCTCTCTCTTGAATGCATTCAGAGAATTGGCCTCCACTGCCTTCTGAGGCAGAGAATTCCACAGATTCACAACTCTCTGACTGAAAAAGTTTTTCCTCATCTCCGTTCTAAATGGCCGACCCCTTATTCTTAAACTGTGGCCCCTTGTTCTGGACTCCCCCAACATTGGGAACATGTTTCCTGCCTCTAACGTGTCCAACCCCTTAATAATCTTATACGTTTCGATAAGATCTCCTCTCATCCTTCTAAATTCCAGTGTACACAAGCCTAGTCGCTCCAGTCTTTCAACATATGACAGTCCCGCCATTCCAGGAATTAACCTAGTAAACCTACGCTGCACGCCCTCAATAGCAAGAATATCCTTCCTCAAATTTGGAGACCAAAACTGCACACAGTACTCCAGGTGCGGTCTCACTAGGAGTAGAATTAGGCCATTCGGTCCATCAAGTCTACTCGGCCATTCGATCACGGCTGATCTGTGTCTCCCGCTGCGTTACTCCAGCATTTTGTGCCTACCTTCGGCGTGAACTGGTGTCTGTAGTTCGTTCCTGCACACACTGAAATCCCACGGATTACGTTATCCCAGAGAGAGGGCTTTGGCTTGCAGCGACGTGCAAATAAGCTCTTAAACAAACAGGCGATAACATTGATGGAACTCACATCAATCTCCAGTCCGTTGACCTTGTAATGATGCAGGGCGTCCTGGTACTGTTCCTGATAGGGAACCTGCAAACAGCAGCACTGGTTAAGCACTTTGACCTTTGCCGAGAGGGACATAATACACCAAAGATCATTAATCGAACGCCACGCTGGCACAGAGGTGTGAAAACGCCACAGCTCCGGATTCAGGGACAGTTTCCTCCCAGCTGTTATCAGGCAACTCCAAAGACGTACAGGTTTGTAGGTTAATTGGCTGGGCAAACGTAAAAATTGTCCCTAGTGGGTGTAGGATAGTGTTAGTGTGCGGGGATCGCTGGGCGGCGTGGACCCGGTGGGCCGAAGGGCCTGTTTCTGCACTGTATCTCTAAATCTAAATCTAAAAAACTGAACCGTCCGACCAACAACTAGAGAGCGGTGCTGATCGACCATCCACCTCATTGGAGACCCTCGGACCATCTTTTGATCGGACTTTACTGGCTTAACCTTGCACTAAACGTTATTCCCTTATATTTCTGCTTGTAATAATAATATAATAATATATTCCTTTATTCGTCCCACACCGGGGAAATTTACATTGTTACAGCAGCAAAGTGGACAGCAAGATATCATTCATTATAAATAAAAGTAAAGACATGGATAGATTGTATTCTTTAGCTGTTACTGTTGACTCTTCTGCTGGGAGCAGTGCTGGTTGTGCAGTCTCACAGCAGCGGGAAGGAAGGACCTCCTCTATCTCTCCCTCACGCACTTGGAATGAAGGAGTCTGTCACTTGTTTATCGTTTAGAGATACACCGCAGGAACAGGCCCTTCGGCCCACCGAGTCCGCACCGACCAGCGCTCCCTGCACATTAACACCACCCTACACACACTGGGGACAATTGACACTTACACCTAGTATAGAAACGCAAGCCAATTAACCTACAAACCTGCACGTCGTTGGAGTGTGGGGCGGAATCTGAAGATTGTGGAGAAAACCCACGCAGGTCACGGGGAGAACGTGCAAACTCCGTACAGACGGCACCCGTAGTCGGGATCGAACCCGGGTCTCCGGCGCTGCAAGTGCTGTAAGGCAGCGACTCTACCGCTGCGCCACCGTGCCGCCCCTATGCACTAAACACTATTCTCTTACTGTGTCTATACACTGTCAATGGCTCGATTGTAATCATGCGTTGTCTTTCCGCTGACTGGTCAGCACGCAACAAAAGCTTTTCACTGTACCTCGGTACACGGGACAATCAATTAAACTGGACTGAACTGAACTCAATCAAGTCAAGTCAAGTTTATTTGTCACATACATATACAAGATGTGCAGTGAAATGAAAGTGGCCACGCCTGCGGATTGTGCTAAAACTACAAAACAGAAGAGAAAAAAAATGATTTTTACACAAAAAATAAATTAATACAGTAAATTAAATCTGCAGCTTCTTTCCTCGTTATCGGGCGGAGAGCACTAATTCCGCTTCACTCTGACTCCTGGTCACACTTGGCCATCTAACGGGAGTAGGTGGGAGGTAAAATGTCTACCCTATCTATGCCTTTGGTCATTTCACGTACTCCTATCAGGTCTCCCCTCAAACTCCGACGTTCCAGAGAATACAATCCAAGTTTGTCGTAACCTCTCCTTGTAGCCGCTGAAGCCTTCTAATGCAGGCGGCATTCTGGAGATGGACACGATGTGCCGGAGTACCTCGGTGGATCAGGCAGCATCTCTGGAAGAAAAAGGACGGGTGACGTTTCTGACACCAGGTCTGAGGAAGGGCCCCGGCCAGAAACATCACCCATCCGTTTTCTCCACAGATGCCGCCTGACCCGCTGAGTTACTCCGGCACTTTGCGTCTATCTTCGTTATAAACCAGCGCCTGCAGTTCCTTTTCTACAGCATTCTGGAAGCCAATGAAGCATATCCCCGCTCCATCTATTTGTTGCACTGAACCCTCTCCTCGTGACACGCTCCCAATTACTACGCAGGTCAGGGAAGAGAGAACTAGGGGCGGCACGGTGGCGCGGCGGTTGAGTTGTTGCCTCACAGCGCCAGAGACCCGGGTTCCATCCTGACTGCAGGTGCTGTCCGTACGGAGTTTGTACGTTCTCCCCGTGACCACGAGGGTTTTCTACGATTGTCCCCAGTGTGTGTGGGATAGTGCTAGTGTGCATGGATCGCTGGTCGGCGCGGGTCGAAGGGCCTGTTTCCACGCTGTATCTCTAAAGTCTACTATGTGCATAACCCCGGTAGATTTAATCATCATCTTCCCCGGCTAGAACATAATACTCCAGATGAATAAACCTCTCAATTAGCAGTTAGAAACCACCCTGTTATTATTCCCGTCGCACACTTCCCTTTACACATGTGCCACCGTCAGACAATGCCGCTCTTTGTCCGGCGCTCTGGCAGTATTTTTCCTTAGATTGGCTGCCAAACCAAACGTGAACAGTCTGTGGACTGAAACTTGTCAATTAACCCTGATTAGTGCAAAAGGTGTGGGGAAAGTCGGGGAGCTTTACTCTATAAATTAACCTCTTCCAACAAATTCAAAAGCCCGTCACATCTATCAACGCACGCAGACTGTTCAATTAGCTGGGTACTCATTCTCCACAACTTAAAACACGCGGAGAATTAACCCCAGAGGAAGGCGGGTTTTCCATCTGATCTACACACATAGCCTCGGTGAGTGGGTATAGATTAGATATAAGTTTCGGAGAGTTGCCAGATATTTTTCGCTCAAAAGAGCGTTAGAAGTAGCGTTAGTTTCGAGATACGGCGTGGAATCAGGCCCTTCGGCCCGCGAGCTCTGTGCCGACCAGCGATCAACCCCGTACACGAGCACTATCCGATACGCTCCAGGAACAATTTACAATTTTTACCGGAACCAATTAACCTACAAACCCGCACGTCTTTGGAGTATGGGAGGAAACCGGAGCGCCCGGAGAAAACACACGCAGGTCACGGGTAGAACGTGCAAACTCCGTAGGGACAGCACCCGTAGTCGGGATCGAACCCGGGTCTCTGGCGCCGTAAGGCAGCAACTCTGCCGCTGCGCCACCGCGCCGCCCCTAATATACATTTACAGACACTGCCTGACTTACGAAATAGGCGATGTATGTAAAAGTCGCGTTTAGGTAAACGACCCTGTACTCAGTTCCTAGTGCAATCAAGGCAGTTTGTGAATTCCACAACACTGTGCCATTGCTCAAGTTTACATTGGAAACAAGCCGGCAATGGCGGCAGTGATTACCCAGATGGCCGTGCACAGCAGAAAGTGTCGGACACAGAGTGCTGGGGTATGGGGAGAAGGCCGGCACAGGTCACTGAGCGTAGATGATCAGCCATGATCATCTACACTCTTAAGTTCTTAAGTTCATCTACACTCTTAAATTCTTAAGGGGTTGGAGAGGCTAGATGCGGGAAGATTGTTCCCGATGTTAGGGGAGTCCAGAACCAGGGGTCACAGCTTAAGGATAAGGGGGAAGTCTTTTAGGACCGAGATGAGAAAACATTTCTTCACACAGAGAGTGGTGAGTCTGTGGAATTCTCTGCCACAGAAGGTAGTTGAGGTCAGTTCATTGGCTATATTTAAGAGGGAGTTAGATGTGGCCCTTGTGGCTAAAGGGATCAGGGGGTATGGAGAGAAGGCAGGTACAGGTTACTGAGCTGGATGATCAGCCATGATCATATTGAATGGCGGTGCAGGCTCGAAGGGCCGAATGGTCTACTCCTGCACCTATTTTCTATGTTTCTATGATCACAATGAATGGCGGTGCTGACTCGAAGGGCCAAAATGGCCTCCTCCTGCACCTATTTTCTGTAACTCAGCGGGCCAGGCAGCATCTCTGGAGAACATGGACAGGCGACGTTTCGGGTCGAGGCCTTTCTCCAGACTCAGTGAGTTATTTCGGGCGGGGGATTCCAATTTACGTCAAACCTGACTGACGTCAGGGTTCAAGAGGCAGCGCGTAAGAGTTGCTGCCTTACAGCGCTTACAGCGCCGGAGACCCGGGTTCGATCCCGACCACGGGCGCTGTCTGTGCAGAGTTTGTACGCTCTCCCCGTGACCTGCGTGGGTTTTCTCCGAGATCTTTGGTTTCCTCCCACACTCCAAAGACGTGCAGGTTTTGTAGGTTAATTGGCTTGGTGTCATTGTAAATTGTCCCTCATGTGCGTGAGTTAGTGTTGGTGTGCGGGGATCGCTGGTCGGCAGGGACTTGGTGGGCCGAAGGGCCTGCTTCCACGATGTATCTCTTAACTAAACTAATCATCACCCTTATATACAGTAATTCGAGGTGTGCCTGTGTCCTAACATGAAGGATGTCAATGACAAGAGGAGTCATTATATGGCCTTGGGTGACGTAGGAAGGTTTGTTACAGACTTGGAGCCAACAGCGCCCTGGTTAATAATTATAATTCCCATTATTACAGCACATTCATCAATATTTTGATTCAATCTTCACACAAATTGTTCTTCAATGAGTTCATGTTCTTAAGTAATAGGCGCAGAATTAGGCCATTCGGCCCATCGAGTTTACTCCGCCATTCAATCATCTGTCTTTCCCTCTCAACCCCATTCTCCTGCCTTCTCCCCATAACCCCTGACACCGTGACAATCTCTCTGCACATCCTCACACAAAATAGACAATAGGTGCAGGAGGAGGCCATTCGGCCCTTCGAGCCAGCACCGCCATTTAATGTGATCATGGCTGATCATCCACAATCAGTACCCCTTTCCTGCCTTCTCCCCATACCCCCTGACTCCGCTATCATTAAGAGCTCTATCTGACTCTCTCTTGAAAGCATCCAGAGAATTGGCCTCCACTGCCTTCTGAGGCGGAGAATTCCACAGATTCGCAACTCTCTTGAGTGAAAAAGTTTTTCCTCATCTCCGTTCTAAATGGCCTAGTCTTAAACTGTGGCCCCTGGTTCTTCCGATGTGGCTTGGTGCCAGCGAGAGACATTCCTTTCATATTTTTATGCTCTTATTAACATCTTTCCTGCGGGAATTTGCCTGCTAATAACTAATCTTTAATTAGCCTACTTCCTTTAGCAAAGGGCAAACTCATTATGTCCTTAAACCTACCTTCTCACGCGGGGACTTAGTGCACGTGATCGCAAGCAGTCCAAACTGTGTCCTTGATCAAATAAACCCTGAGCTTCCTGTTGCTTAGTTTTTTTAGTTTTAGAGATACAGCGTGGAAACAGGCCCTTCGGCCCACCGGGCCCGTGCCGACCAGCCATCACCCGCTCACACCAGTTCTATGTCCTACGCACCAGAGGCATCCTTCACGAAAGCCAATTAACCTACAAACTTGCACCTTTTTGGGATGTGGGTGGAGACCGGAGCACCCGGACAAAAACCCATGCAGCAGGTCATAGGGGAGAACGACGTGCAAACTCCGCACAGACAGTACCCGTGGTTGGGATTGAACCCAGGTCACGGGTGCTGTAATTCTGCTCTACCGCTGTGCCACTGTACTAGAGAGATAGGGCATGGCAACAGGCCTTTCGGCCCACCAGATCCACGCCCGCCATCAGTCTGATCAATTCATAAGTGATAGGAGCAGAATTAGGCTATTCGGCCCATCAAGTCCACTCTACTCCACCATTCAATCATGGCTGATCTATCCGCCTTTGAGGCTGGAAGCAAAGTGGGCTAAATACTTTCACATTTTCAAGCAGCACAGCGTGAGAGAGCCAGTGTTCGATCCTGACCTCAGGTGCTGCCTGTGTGGAGTTTGCACGCTCTCACTGTGACCATGTGGGTTTTCTCCGGGTGCTCCGGTTTCATCCCATAACCCTAAAGACGCGCATGTTCGCAGGCTAATGGTCCTCTGCAAAAGAAAATGCCCCTGGTGTGTCGGGAGTGGACGAGAAAGTGCGATAACATAGAACTGGTGTGAACGGGTGATGTATGGGCGGCACGGACTCGGTGGGCCGAAGGGCCTGTTACCATGTTGTGTCTCTGAAGCCAACAGGTGATGTTGGCTACTCATGGTCTTTGACTTGCCTTCCCCTCCCGCACCCATTACCTTTTCACCCAGAGAGTTGTGAATCTGTGGAATCCTCTGCCACAGAAGGCAGTGGAGGCCGATTCACTGGATGTTTTCAAGAGAGAGTTAGATTTAGCTCTGAGGGCTAACGGAATCAAGTGATGTGGGGGGAAAAAGCAGGAACTGGGTACTGATTTTCGACGATCAACCACGATCATATTGAATCGAAGGGCAGAATGGCCTCCTCCTGCACCTATTTTCTATGTTTCCATCTTTGACACGTCACCTTTGATCAATGGGGAACAAACACAGGTACCGTCTTGCGACTGAATCCCACCTGTTGGTCCAGAAACTCTAGCTTCCTTTGCAACTGAAGGTCTAGCATTTCGTCCTGTCACGCGGCAGGGGGACAATGGAGAGTCGCAGAGCCACAGAATGCAGAACAAAGAAACAAGCCAAGCGTTAGTGAGCAGAAGAAATAGAGGTTAAAGTCTCCGAAACGGGCACATCTACATACAGCGTTACACCAGGCAGGCAGGGAAGAATAACGGCTCAAACCAGGGGCCACAGTTTAAGAATTATGGGTAGGCCATTTAGAACGGAGTTGAGGAAAAAACCATTTCACCCAGAGAGTTGTGTATCTGTGGAATTCTCTGCCTCAGAAGGCAGTGGAGGTCAATTCTCTGTAGGCTTTCAAGAGAGAGTTAGGTAGAGCTCTTAAAGATAGCAGAGTCAAGGGATATGGGGAGAAGGCAGGAACGGGGTACTGATTGTGGATGCTCAGACAATAGACAATAGGCAATAGGTGCAGGAGGAGGCCATTCGGCCCTTCGAGCCAGCACCGCCATTCAATGTGATCATGGCTGATCATTCCCAATCAGTACCCCGTTCCTGCCTTCTCCCCATACCCCATGACTCCGCTATCCGTAAGAGCTCTATCTAGCTCTCTCTAGCCATGATCACAGTGAATGGCGGTGCTGGCTCGAAGGGCTGAATGGCCTCCTCCTGCACCTATTGTCTATCACCTCATTGGAGACCCGCGGACTATATTTAATCGGACTTTATTGGACTTTGTATTGCACTACACGTTACTCCTATCGTCTATTATTGTCTATTGTATAAAAGCATTTCAAATATAGTACTGTACAGATTGTACTAAATAAGACTAAATATGAAGGCCTCTGGAATTTAAATCATTAGCGGGAACTCAAACAGCATTTAGTGGAGACGCAGACAGTTCTCAAAGATTCGAGAATGAACCTACAAAGCTTTCATCAGCCAGGGTATTGAGGGCAGAAGTTGGGGATGTTACGTTAATCGTTGGACAACGATGTCGGTGAGGCCACATTTGGAACATTGTGTTCGGTTTCGGTCGCCCTGTTATAGGAGAGACGTTGCTAAAGCTGGAAAGGGCGAAGGGAAGATTTACGAGGATGTTGCCAGGATTCGTGGACCTGAGCCACAGGGAGGGGTTGGACAGGGTGGGACTTTATCCCTCAGAGCACAGGAGGATGAGGTGTGGTCTTCCAGAGGTGTTTAAATTCACGAGGGGGCATGGGAATCCAGTACCAAAGGACCACAGGTTTAAGATGAGAGAGGGAAAGATTGAATAGGAGGGGCAACTTTTTCACACAGAGGACGTTGGGTTAATGGTGTCAAGATTGTCCCTAGTGTGTGTGGGATAGTGTTAGTGTGTTGGGAAGGGGGGGTCGCTGGTCGGCGTGGAGACGGTGGGCCGAAGGGCCTGTTTCCGCGCTGCATCTCTAAACTAAACTAAATCAATGAATGGTACGGTCCCTAAACTCAAACGGGACCAAGACACAAAACAAGGGACCTAATCTTTTCCAAGGCGTGGGAAAAAACCTGCAGATGCTGATTGAAATCGAAGGTAGACACAAAATGCTGGAGTAACTCAGCGGGTCAGGCAGCATCTCTGGAGAGAAGGAATGGGTGATGTTTCGGGTCGAGACTGGAATTCTCTGCCTCAGAAGGCAGCAGAGGCCAATACTCTGAATGCATTCAAGAGAGAGCTAGATAGAGCTCTTAAGGATAGCGGAGTCAGGGGTATGGGGAGAATGCAGGAACGGGGCTCTGGTTGAGAATGATCAGCCATGATCACATTGAATGGCGGTGCTGGCTCGAAGGGCCGAATGGCCTCCTCCTGCACCTATTGTCTATTGTCTATTGTCTATTGAGATTCTGCCTGACCCCCGCTGAGTTACTCCAGCATTTTGTGTCCACCTCATCTTTTCCAATGGGCTGACGCTGGGAATTGGAAACGGGGGATGGAAAAAATTAACACAACGGAAGGCAGACAATGGACAGATGGTGAAGAGCAAGAGAAAAAAAAACCTTCAGATGGTTAAGTACTTGAGACGGCAGAGCAGATGGGTTCCAGGAGCTGGAGTTTAATGAAGCAGGCTCAATTATGTCACGTTATCAATTTTTCTTGAAGGCAGATTAATGTCGCAATGCTTTACGGCCGACAAATTTGCACATTAAGTGGTTTCAGGAGCCTACCATTCTGTCTTGCACAGATCGAGAGACGGTGAAGTGGTACGGGTGAGTGGCTGCTGGTCTTCTCTCTCCCGAGTATTCATACTGGCGGGAACAAAGAGCACACGGTTTACATTAAAAACCCAACTGTTTTCTTCCCAGCCGTTATCAGGTGGCCAGGCGGTAGAGTTGCTGCCTTGCAGCGAACGCAGCGCCGGAGACCCGGGTTCGACCCCGACTACGGGCGCTGCGGCTCTACCAGCTGTGCCACCACCGTGCCACCCCGCTCATCTCATCTGAAAGATGCCTTCCGTAAGAATGCGTTCTTACGAGGAAGGATATTCCTCAAATTTGAGGAAGGACATTAATTATTGAGGGCGTGCAGCGTAGGTTCACCAGGTTAATTCCCGGAATGGCGGGACTGTCGTACGTTGAAAGACCAGGCTTGTATACACTGGAATTTAGAAGGATGAGAGGGGATCTTATCGAAACATATAAGATTATTAAGGGGTTGGACACGTTAGAGGCAGGAAACATGTTCCCAATGTTGGGGGAGTCCAGAACCAGGGGCCACAGTTTAAGAATAAGGGGTGGGCCATTTAGAACTGAGATAAGGAAAAACTTTTTCAGTCAGAGAGTTGTGAATCTGTGGAATTCTCTGCCTCAGAAGGCAGTGGAGGCCAATTCTCTGAATGCATTCAAGAGAGAGCTGGGTAGAGCTCTTAAGGATAGCGGAGTCAGGGGGTATGGGGAGAAGGCAGGAACGGGGTACTGATTGAGAATGATCAGCCATGATCACATTGAATGGCGGTGCTGGCTCGAAGGGCCGAATGGCCTACTCCTGCACCTATTGTCTATTGTCTATTGTCTATCTTTGCTCAGGAGCAGGACTGGAAACTACTGCGGATCTGGGCACTGCTAACACCAAGGCTTAAAAGTCAATTAAAATCCTGGCTACGCGAGCTGCCAAAGGAGGACGTTGAGGCAGGCACTGAAACAACATTTAAAATTTTACATTTGGACAGGTAGGTGCATGGGAAAGGCGGGGAGGGATATGAAGCAAATGCGGGCGGGTGGGACCAGTGTAGGTGGGGCACCTTGGGTGGGTTGGGGTACATTGGGAGAATGAAGATGGGGGAACCATTGTGAGGGGGGGGGGGGGGAACAAAGCAGGACCTGACCACAGGTGCGGTCAGTACGGAGTTTGTACGTTCTCCTGGCATGGGATACTTTGTGACTGTTGGTGCCCTCTACATGATGACTCTTTGCAAACCTTTCATTCATTCATTCATTCATTCTCCCTTGTGTTTTGAAGATAGTGTGGCGATACTTGTAGAGAAGGGAGATCTCCTGAAACAAAGAACGTTTCCTCAACTAACTCCACGAGAATGAAGTTAATAGACAATAGACAATAGGTGCAGGAGGAGGCCATTCGGCCCTTCGAGCCAGCACCGCCATTCGATGTGATCATGGCTGATCATTCTCAATCAGTACCCCGTTCCTGCCTTCTCCCCATACCTCCTGACTCCGCTATCCTTAAGAGCTCTATATAACTCTCTCTTGAATGCATTCAGAGAATTGGCCTCCACTGCCTTCTGAGGCAGAGAATTCCACAGATTCACAACTCTCTGACTGAAAAAGTTTTTCCTCATCTCAGTTCTAAATGGCCCACCCCTTATTCTTAAACTGTGGCCCCTTGTTCTGGACTCCTCCAACATTGGGAACATGTTTCCTGCCTCTAAAGTGTCCAACCCCTTAATAATCTTATACGTTTCGATAAGATCTCCTCTCATCCTTCTAAATCCCAGTGTATTTAAGCCTAGTCGCTCCAGTCTTTCAACATATGACAGTCCCGCCATTTCGGGAATTAACCTAGTAAACCTACGCTGCACGCCCTCAATAGCAAGAATATCCTTCCTCAAATTTGGAGACCAAAACTGCACACAGTACTCCAGGTGCGGTCTCACTAGGGCCCTGTGTAACTGGTGTGGCAGTGCAGTCTGATTAAAAGCTGCCCTTTAGCTCCAATAATAAAAGGATATTGGATTCTGTAACTCATTTTGTCGTTGGAGATGCAATTGCAAACATTCAACTTCCCACCCAGCACGGTGGCGCAGCGGTAGAGTTGCTGCCTCACAGCACCAGAGACCCGGGTTCGATCCTGACCACAGGTGCGGTCAGTACGGAGTTTGTACGTTCTCCTTGTGACCCGTGTGGGTTTTCTCCGGGTGCTATGGCTTTGTCCCACAGTCCAAAGACGTGCAGGACTCGGTGGGCCGAAGAGCCTGTTTCCACGCTGTATCACTAAACCAAAACATAAACATTCCCTTGGCCCTTGCCATGAGGGCGATCAGCTCTTTACCCATCTGTTAGACTGTGCAACAACCAACAACAACATTGGCCCTGTGACAAATGCAAGTATCATTATCTTTCAATTATGCATGTCTTCGTAAGCTCAGAAGTTATAGGAGTCGAATGAGGCCATTCGGCCCATCGAGTCTACTCCGCCGTCCAATCATGGCTGACCTCTGCTACCTAAACCCATTTTCCTGCCTTCTCCCCATAACCCTTGACGCCCGTTCTAATCAAGAACTTATCTTACAAAATATCCAGACTTGGCCTCCACAGGCCTGTGCGGCAACGAGTTCCACAGATTAACCACTGAAGAAGTTCCTCCTCACCTCCTTTCTAAAAGAGCGCCCTTTAATTCTGAGGCTGTGCCCTCTGGTCCTAGACTCTCCCACCGGTGGAAACATCCTCTCCACATCCACTCTATCCAATGCCTTTCATTGTTCTGTACGTTTCAATGAGGTCCCCCCCTCGACCTTCTAAACTCCAGCGAGTACAGGCCCAGTGCCGACAAAAGCTCATCACATTCTCACCCACTCATTCCTGGGATCATTCTTGGAAAAACCTCCTCTGGACCCTCTCCAGAGCCAGCACATCCTTCCTCAGATAGGCGCAAAATGCAGGACAGGCACCATCTCTGGAGAGAAGGAATGGATGACATTCCATGGTGACTCCCTTCTTCAGACTGATGTCAGGGGAGAGGGAGGTGCATAGACGAGGAAGTGTGAGGTGTGAAAACAGGGCAAAGGGAATGTGGCTCAAGGAAAAATGTAGAATAGATCATTGTTGGATGTACAACTGTGGTTATTGTCTCCCGGATCTACCCCCTTTAATTTTTACAGTTATACCTTTTTTTATTTTTTGTTTTATTATTCTCTCTTCCCAATAGTTTATAGTTTTTTTTTCTTTCTTCTTTATTTTTTATTTTCTCTCTTTAAAATTTTTTAAATTGAAGCTATGTAAGAACTTTGTAACAAATTTGTCTTTTATTCCTACCTGTACATATGCTTTTCAAAAATAAAATATTTTAAAAAAAAATAATTTTAAAATTTAAAAAAAAAAAAAAAAGAATAGATCATTGTCAGCTGCTTTCTTATCTTCCTCAGATATGGGCCCCAGATCTGCTTGCAGTACTCCAAATGCGGGCTGCCCAACGCCTCATAGAGCACATCTGAACCAAAGATGTAACCAGAGCAGCAAGATGGACCACTCAGTTGAAACCGCCTATACTGAAGTGTAGTTCGCAAAGGAGCGTAACGGCCGCCATTTTAGTAAGCAAAACCCGCCGTTCGCTCTGCCTCTCGCAGTGTTTTGGGGGAACGGTATGTGTGATGATACCACACATGCGGCATGGTAGCGCAGCGGTAGAGTTGCTGCTTTACAGCGAATGCAGCGCCGGAGACTCAGGTTCGATCCTGACTACGGGTGCTGCACTGTAAGGAGTTTGTACGTTCTCCCCGTGACCTGCGTGGGTTTTCTCCGAGATCTTCGGTTTCCTCCCACACTCCAAAGACGTACAGGTATGTAGGTTAATTGGCTGGGTAAATGTAAAAAATTGTCCCTAGTGGGTGTAGGATAGTGTTAATGTACGGGGATCGCTGGGCGGCACGGACTTGGTGGGCCGAAAAGGCCTGTTTCCGGCTGTATATATATGATATGATATGATATGATAACAAATGCAGAATATATCTCATCTATCCATTCACAGATTTTTGTTCTTTTTCTTTTTAAATGTTTCTGCAAATTTCTGCCGACTAAAATGGCGCCCTGACGCACTACGGTTTTTAGGGGTCGAGTGGTCTATCTTGATCTGCACCATTATCTTTGATCTGTGCTATGAAACCCGCTACAACTGTGAAGTTATTCTTAAGGGGTTGGAGAGGCTAGATGCGGGAAGATTGTTCCCGATGTTGGGGGAGTCCAGAACCAGGGGTCACAGTTTAAGGATAAGGGGGAAGTCTTTTAGGACCGAGATGTGAAAACATTTCTTCACACAGAGAGTGGTGAGTCTGTGGAATTCTCTGCCACAGAAGGTAGTTGAGGCCAGTTCATTGGCTATATTTAAGAGGGAGTTAGATGTGGCCCTTGTGGCTAAAGGAATCAGGGGGTATGGAGAGAAGGCAGGTACAGGTTACTGAGTTGGATGATCAGCCATGATCATATTGAATGGCGGTGCAGGCTCGAAGGGCCGAATGGCCTACTCCTGCACCTATTTTCTATGTTTCTATGTTTCTATGAAGCCCTCGAGCCAAATGGTACTCCATCGCTGCGATCCATGACTTGCAGATCGATCTGTGCAAGCAATAAACTTATTGTGGAGAAAACTAAACGCTGAAATATTGATTTATTTTTTAAATTGCTGTTCAGAAACACACAGACAGCTTCAGTGAAACTCCCTGGTCCTTTCTTGAAGCCGAGAGAGAAACTGCATGCAGCCCGCTCAAGGGAAATTAAACGTTATAAATGTTTTATTAAGTCAAACGTGTCACCTTCATCCAATAATAAACCCATTTCGTTTTAACGGACGAACCTTGCTATTGAATTATTTCTAATCCACCCAGCCCATCCCCTATTGTGACCATCGCCCATCAATGGAATAGTATGTTGGCATTCATAGCGAGGGGATTTGAGTATAGGAGCAGGGAGGTTCTGCTGCAGTTGTACAGGGCATTGGTGAGACCACACCTGGAGTATTGCGTACAGTTTTGGTCTCCTAATCTGAGGAAAGACATTCTTGCCATAGAGGGAGTACAGAGAAGGTTCACCAGATTGATTCCTGGGATGGCAGAACTTTCATATTAAGAAAGACTGGATAGACTCGGCTTGTACTCGCTGGAATTTAGAAGATTGAGGGGGGATCTTATAGAAACGTACAAAATTCTTAGGGGGTTGGACAGGCTAGTTGCGGGAAGATTGTTCCCGATGTTGGGGAAGTCCAGAACAAGGGGTCACAGTTTAAGGATAAGGGGGAAGTCTTTTAGGACCGAGATGAGAATGTTTTTTTTCACACAGAGAGTGGTGAATCTGTGGAATTCTCTGCCACAGAAGGTAGTTGAGGCCAGTTCATTGGCTATATTTAAGAAGGAGTTAGATGTGGCCCTTGTGGCTAAAGAGATCAGGGGGTATGGAGAGAAGGCAGGTACGGGATACTGAGTTGGATGATCAGCCATGATCATATTGAATGGCGGTGCAGGCTCGAAGGGCCGAATGGCCTACTCCTGCACTTATTTTCTATGTTTCTATGTTTCTATTGTGACCATCGCCCATCATTCCCGATAAACTCCCCCCCGGTTGCAATCCCACCCAAAGCATCCAGGCATACCTTCTCTTGGACTCTATCACACTGCGCCCATTTTGTCCCTCTAATTTGTCCGTTTGAATGTGGTCGCGTCAAAAGAAACAGTAGCAGAATTAGGCCATTCGGCCCATCAAGTCTACTCCGCCGTTCAATCATGGCTGATCTATCTCACCCTCCCAACCCCATTCTCCTGCCTTCTCCCCATAACCCCTGACACCCGCACTGTTCAAGAATCTATCTATCAATCTCTGCCTTAAAAATATCCACTGCCTCGGCCTCCACGGCCTTCTGTGGCAAAGAATTCCACAGATTCACCGCCCTCTGGCTAAAGAAATTCCTCCTCATTTCCTTCCTAAAGGAACGTCCTTTAATTCTGAGGCTGTGCCCTCTAGTCCTAGACTCTCCCACTGGTGGAAACATCCTCTCCACATCCACTCTGTCCAAGCCTTTCAAGAAAGAAAGTTTCACCTAAGTTGGGCAGCACAGCGGTAGAGTTGCTGCCTCACAGCGCCAGAGACCCGGGTTCGATCCTGACCACGGGTGCTGTCTGTACGGAGTTTGTACGTGGGTTTTCTCCGGGCGCTCCGGTTTCCTCCCACGTCTCAAGGACATGCGGGTTTGTAGATTAACCAGAAAAAACCCACGCAGGTCACAGGGAAAACGTCAGTACAGGGAGCACCCGTAGTCAGGATCGAACCGCGGTCTCTGGCGCTGCGAGGCAGCGGCTCTGGCGCCGCGCCGCCCCGGCGGTACGTGCGGCCCATCGTTACCTTGGCGCTGCGGGAACGGCGCAGCGTGTAGCTGGGGTCGGCGAGCGTCTCGTCCGGCTGTGGCCGCGCCGGCTGGAAGGGGCCGCCAGTGGAGCGGGCCGGAGAGTAGACGTGGTTGACCGCCAGCGGGCCCTGGGACGTCGAGCGCGGCACGCTGCGCGAGCGGGGCTGGAGGGACAGGCGCCGCAGGGTGCTGGCCGCGCTATCCACCTCCACCTGCGGCACGCCCTGCCACACCGGGGAGCCCTGCCCGCTGTAGGGTGGCTGCTGGCCCGGCCAGTCCCTCAGCGGGTAGGGGGGCTGGCGCTCGTCGATGGACCACCGCGCCGTCAGACGGTTGTACGCCGGCACGGAGCAGATGCTGTCGGGACGCTCGCCGGCCGGCACGTACTGCGGGAACTCCTCATGGTAGTACGGCGAGAGTAGGTTGTAGTACTCCGGCACCTCCCTGGTCGGCGTGTGGTACACCTGCGAGCTGCGGGGAAAGGAACGGTCTGGTTAGGCCGCGCTTGGCAACATTGCCCGACAATCCCGTCAAAGGAACGGTCTGGTTAGGCCGCGCTTGGAACATTGACCGGCAATCCCGTCAAAGGAACGGTCTGGTTAGGCTGCGCTTGGAACATTGCCCGACAATCCCGCCAATTGCCACCAATACAGGGAGGACGTGGGGGCTTTGGAAAGGGTGCGGAGGGAGTTCACCATGAAGGATGCCCTGCATCAGAGGGTTTGGAGTACTGTGGGCAGTTTTGGTCTCCAAATTTGAGGAAGGATATTCTTGCTATTGAGGGCGTGCAGCGTAAGTTCACTAGGTTAGTTCCCGGAGTGGCGGGACTGCCATATGTTGAAAGACTGGAGCGACTAGGCTTGTATACACTGGAATTTAGAAGGATGAGAGGGGATCTTATCGAAACGTATAAGATTATTAAGGGGTTGGACACGTTAGAGGCAGGAAACATGTTCCCAATGTTGGGGGAGTCCAGAACCAGGGGCCACAGTTTAAGAATAAGGGGTAGGCCATTTAGAACTGAGATGAGGAAAAACCTTTATCAGTCAGAGAGTTGTGAATCTGTGGAATTCTCTGCCTCAGAAGGCAGTGGAGGCCAATTCTCTGAATGCATTCAAGAGAGAGCTAGATAGAGCTCTTAAGGATAGCGGAGTCAGGGGGTATGGGGAGAAGGCAGGAACGGGGTACTGATTGAGAATGATCAGCCATGATCACATTGAATGGCGGTGCTGGCTCAAAGGGCCGAATGGCCTCCTCCTGCACCTATTGTCTATTGTTTCAGCCATGCCTGTAAACTGTGGAGCGGAGAAAATATCGCAGAGGAGAATGGCGGGTTTAGAGCGAACTAGACCAAGTCTCAGCCCAAACCTCTCCTGCATTGGTGCAGCACCCTCTCCTCCCCCACTACCCTCTCCCCTCCCCCTTCCTCCCCCCCCCTCACCACCACCCCCTTCCCCCCACCCCCGTTCACCCTTCCCCTCCCCCCCACTCCATCCCCGTCAACTCCACCTATCCTCCCCCCCCCCCCTCCCTCCCTAGGAGATAGATTTAAACTTTAAAATGTGAATAACTTTGAAAAATTAACATCGATTTCAATGAAACTTCTTCCATTGGCACCAAAGGGACGACGGTGAGCAAGGTGGGCCTAAAATTGTCGCGCTATCGTGTACCGTTTTGGCTGTAGTTCAGGAACAAACAAACAAACAAACAAACAAACGAGTGTTTTAGTATATAGATGTGTGTTGCCTGCTTTACTTACTTAGAATTGCGAGCTAAAGAATAACAGATTGTTTTGCAGAACTGCAGAAGGTGTTGCAGGACCCTCCCCCTCCCCCCTGACATCAGTCTGAAGAAGAGTCTCGACCCGACTACTCACCCATTCCTTCTCTCCCAAGATGCTGCCTGACCCGCTGAATTGCTCCAGCACACTTGTGTCTACCTAATGAGGTGATGAACACCACCCTGCCCTCATTAATGGATCTGCTGTGGAGACTTGTAGGAAAGAACTGCAGATGCTGGTTTAAACCGAAGGAAGACCCAAGATGCTGGAGTAACTCAGCGGGACGTGCAGCATCTCGGGAGAGAAGGAATGGGCGACATTTCAGAGTCCGAAGAAAGGTCTCGACCCGAAACATCACCCATTCCTTATCTCCTGACCCCGCTGAGTTACTCCAGCATCTTGTGTCCACTGTGGAGATGGTGAACAGCTTCATGTTCCTCGGCATCAAGATCGCCAGCAACCGAACCATGTCCCTTCACACTGATGCACACTGATCGAGAAAGTGGTCAGAAATGAGTGGCTCTACGTACGATGAGCGTTTGACGACACTGGGCCTGTACTCGCTGGAGTAGGGATCGAGGGATTATCGCACTAGTGTGTTCGAAAATAACTGCAGATGCTGGTAACAAATCGAAGGTATCACAAAATGCTGGAGTAACTCAGCGGGTCAGGCAGCATCTCTGGAGGAGAAGGAATGGGTGACGTTTCCCGGGTCTCGGAATTTTGCATTTTGCATCCAGCATTTTGTGATGCCACACTAGTGTGTTCAATTGGCCTGTTCAATTGATCCCTCACTCGTGTTGGCTGGCAGACCGCCCTGATACGCCGCTCGACTATTTTAAGCGACTGACCTCTCTCTGTAGCCTGTCGTTGTCTTTGATATCAGAGTATCAGAGACATTGACCAGAGAGCCTTAGTAACGAGGCAAGCCTCCCGCAAAATTCTCAAGGCGCAAAAAGATGTTTCTCTGCGACATTTTGATGACATTTATAGGGTTGTCTAGGAGCAGTGGCCACAGCCTCAGAATAAAAGGATGGTCCTTTAGACAGGAGATGAGGAGGAAATCCCGTTAGTCAGGGGGCGGTGAATCTGTGGAATTCATTGCCACAGACGGCCGTAGAGGCCACGTCAGTGGGTATTTTTAAGGTGGGGATTGACAGGCTCTTGAGTAGCTCGGGTGTGAGGGGTTAGGTGGAGAAGGCAGGAGAACGGGGCTGGGGGGGTGGGTGGGGGAGAGATAGATCAGCCACGGTCGAACGGGGGAGTAGACTTGATGGGCTGAATGGCCTAATTCGACCTTTGCCCGAGCCGGCTGCCTGCCCCTTTTCCGGGGTTACGTCCGTCCGCGCCCGGGTGGTGTTAGAGAGGGACCGCGCGCTGTCCACGGGCACACTGGGGGATTTCCGGGACCGCCGGGACCGCTGGGGTTGGGTGTATCGTTGACAAGGAGTGTAACACAGCTGGATAATAGTTCATTGTTTGTCTTGTATTATGGCGGTGGGATCGGTTTTGGTTTTATTGTATTGCATATATTATTTTAATATTTGAATATATATTTTTGATAATAAAATTTTAAAAAACTGAATTGAACAGAACTGGACCGAACTGAAGTGAAGCCTACTGAACTGAATTGAAATCTACTGAACTGAAGTCTACTGAATTGAAGTCTACTGAACTGAATTCTACTGAACTGAAATGAAGCCTACTGAACTGAACTGAAGTCTACTGAACTGAAGTCTACTGAACTGAATTGAAGCCTACTGAACTGAATTGAAGTCTACTGAACTGAACTGAACTGAAGTCTACTGAACTGAAATCTACTGAACTGATGTCTACTGAACTGAAGTCTACTGAACTGCAGTCTACTGAACTGCAGTCTACTGAACTGAATTGAAGTCTACTAAACTGAAGTGAAGTCTACTGAGCCGAACTGAACTGAAGTCTACTGAACTGAACTGAAGTCTACTGAACTGAAGTCTACTGAATTGAAGTCTACTGAACTGAACTGAACTGAAGTCTACTGAACTGAACTGAAGTCTTCTGAACTGAAGTCTACTGAATTGAAGTCTACTGAACTGAACTGAACTGAAGTCTACTGAACTGAACTGAAGTCTACTGAATTCAACTGAAGTCTACTGAACTGAAGTGGTGTGAACTGGAGCAGGCCTCTCACCTCCGAGGGTCATCCATGGGCAGGGCAGACCTCCGTATGTTGACCCATTGTTGCAGCTGAGTAAGTGAGGACTGGCGCTGTGCCTGTTTCTCGGTAGTGGTGCGTGGCACGAAGCCGCGGCGATGTACGGTGTTGCCGGGCGAGGCCTGTTGCCAGCCGTGGCCGTTGGGCTGCTGCGGCCTGTCGTAGCCCGGGTGAGCTCTCCGCTCCGCGCCGGGGCTGCTGGCATCGTAGGGCCCTTCCTGAGCTGCCAGCCCATTCACCCTGGCCGCTGCTGCCGCCTCCTTGCCTGGGTCCTTCCTCTCGTTCTTCCTGTGGTACCTCTCAAACCCGTCCGCCTCGCACCCCTTCTTCTCCACGTCCGGTTTGATCAGACGCTTGTGGTTCACGCTGGTGTGGTTCGATTCTGCGGGAGGCTGGTGCTCAAAAGTCACCCCGGTCCTGCCAGGTGGAAGAGAAAGAGACAAGTTAGCCACTGTGTTAAACTGAATTTGGTACGTGTGTAGGAAGGAACTGCAGATGCTGGTTTACACAAAGTGCTGGAGTAACCCAGCGGGACAGGCAGCATCTCTGGAGAGAAGGAACGGGTGACGTTTCGGGTCGAGACCCTTCTTCGGACTAAGTTTAGAGACACAGCGCGGAAACAGGCCCTTCGGCCCACCGAGTCCGTGCCGACCAGCGATCACCCGTTCACACTAGGTTAGTTTAGAGACAGAGCGCGGAATAAGGCCCTTCGGCCCATCGATTGGAGGGCGGTTGGCGTGATGGTTTGGGCAGCGTCCACAGTTCGCTGCGATTTCTGGCGGTCTTGGATGGAGCTGTGCCCACTCCAGTCACGGGACATCACACGCATTCTTGGGCCGGGCGAAAGACTGGCGCCAAGTCCAAAGCTCTTTGAGCCAACGTATCCGCATGATGCTGCCCGTCCCGCTGAGTTACGCCGGCATTTCGTGTCTAACCTCGGCATAGGCCAGCATCTGCACAGTCCCTTCCCGCACAGACCCGCGTCTAGATTCCGTGCGCCACCAGCGGGGGGCGCCAGTCTTTGGGCACGTTTCCAATCGCCGCCAGGTCCCGGCGGGCTGGCCGATACCCTGACCACCGCACACCTGTGCAGGTTGACCAGATGGCTCTCTGAGCTACACCTCACCTGGCCAAGGGCACGGCCTGTATGCTCGCTGCCTCGTTCATGGCGTTGATCCAGTCTTCCATCTCGCGCTTGTTCTCCGCGCTCAGGTAGTAGGTCCTGATACCCGTGTGCTCGGCCTGATAATGAACGCAATGGTCATTACTGTGAACACCCTCCACCTGCCTGGCTACCATCAGCTGTGGGAGAGAGAGGAGGAACAAACGTCCATTAGTTCATCAGGCCCAGGGGAAGAGGCAGGCCACTCGGCCCATCGAGTCTCCTCCGCCATTCAATCATTCCCTCCCAACCCCATTCTCCTGCCTTCTCCCCATAACCCCTGACACCCGCACTAATCAACAATCTGTCAATCTCCGCTTAAAAAAATACCTATTGACTTGTCCTCCACAGCCGTCTGTGGCAATGAATTCCACAGATTCACCTCCAGGATAAAATATCTCCCCAGAATGACCAGGTGCCAGCAGGGACAGGAGAGGTCTATTTGACCATGGGAGGTGTCACCACATTGAACCACAAAGTCCCAGTAAGAATCTGTACAGGGAGGGGATAACAGGAGGATTCTGAGTCTGGGGAAGAGGGTCCTGTGTTCATTATTTCCTCTCCGCTCTCCACACCTCTCTGCTCACTCGCACTGACATATTCAGTAATATGCCCTTGCAATTAAAATCATGGGATTGCTAAATAAGCAAAAATAAAAATGTATGCAGCTGTGAAAGATGCGACAAGGAATGGATGGAGGAGGGAGGTTAGCAAATGTAGAGCAACCCTCGTTACAAGGGGCATGTGTCAGCCGGATTGAAATGTACACCAAATGCAGCCTTCAAACGCAGCCATTATGTGGAGGACAGTTTTAGACATTTGTACTCTGCAAAAAAAATATATATATATATACTGCAAATAGGGCAGCACAGAGACACGGCGGTAGAGTTGCTGCCTCACAGCGCCAGAGACCCGGGTTCCATCCCGACTACGGGCGCTGCCTGCACGGAGTTTGTGCGTTCTATCCCGTGACCCGCGTGGGTTTTCTCCGGGTGCTCCGGTTTCCCCGAAGACGTGCAGGTTTGTAGGTCAACTGGCTTCGGTAAAGATTGTAAAAATTGTTCCCTCGTGCGTGGGGGTAGCGCTGGCTAGCGTGCTGGGCGATCGCCGGTCGGCGCGGACTCAAAGACCCTGTTTCCCTGCTGTGTCTCGAAACCAAACTGAACAAATGCAAACCTGGATTTACAGAGCGCCCTTAACATTGCTAAACTGCAACGGTGTATCAGAAGCAGGCCCCATAAAACGTGCAAGTGCAAATGATCAAAGCCTGGACATAAAAGGAGTCTGTTAAATCAAGAGGGAAGAAGTTGTAAAGTGTTTGAGCCCGGCACCTGAAGGAATTGTTTAGATTAGTTTATTGTTGTCACGTGTACGGAGTCACTCACGGTTTAAAGCTTTGATTTGTGTGCTATCCAGTCTAAGTATAGACTGCACATGTCCACAGTGCGCAGATAAAGGATAGGTCATTTAGTGCGAGATAAAGTTTGACTAAAGATAAGTGTGACCTGACTGGATAGTGTGCAAAGCAGAGCTTTTTACTCGACTGTGGTACACGTGACAATTATAAACCAAAACCTGAATCCGTTTGTAAAATGTTAACCTCCTCTGCACAACCAGTCTCTGGTCTCACCCCTCCCCTCTCTACCTCCACCCCACCCCATCTCTCCTTCTCTAATCCCATCCAACTCGATTACACCTGAAAGATATTTCCTCGGCCCCACTTCTGCATTCCTAAAATTTTAATGGAAAAGTTAAAATAAAAAACCTGTTGATGCCACGATTGCTCGTTGGTCGAGGGGGGACCGAGATCTCGCCCGAAGGCTGGCCGGTCGGCGTAGCCGGGAGGGAGCTGGAGAGACGTGGAGCGCGAGGAGCGGTGGGAGGGTGAGCCGGGGCACGGTGGCGCAGGGGTAGAGTTGCTGCCTTACAGCGAATGCAGCGCCAGAGACTCGGGTTCGATCCTGACTACGGGCGCCGTCTGTACGGAGTTTGTACGTTCTCCCCGTGACCTGCGTGGGTTTTCTCCGAGATCTTCGGTTTCCTCCCACACTCCAAAGACGTGCAGGTATGTAGGTTAATTGACTGGGTAAATGTAAAAATTGTCCCGAGTGTGTGTAGGATAGTGTTAGTGTGCGGGGAATTAAATCTGATGAGAGGTCACCTACCAGTAAAACTAATCTGGAGTCTCCCCACAGATGCTGCTTGACCTGCTGAATATCCCCCCCCAAAAAATGTTCTGTCCTTTTCCCGTTCTGCTCTTTGAGACTTTGCCAACGTCCCAGGTCTCTGGAATTCTCTCCCAAAATCTCTGCCTCCTGTCTAAAAACCTCTCTCTCTGTGACTGCGTTGAATATGTTTACGTAATTTGATATCAAATGTTCTCAGCTGACACCCTGAGAAACATGTTGGGACATTATTCTTTGTAAAGGGCGTGATATAAAATACAAGTTGCATTTGAGATTCGAGTGTTGGCAATGGAATTATGAAATACCCGAAGAGTTTAGATGCCTCGTAGTTAATTCAGATGACTGAGCAGCATAAAACGTTCAAGAGCCAAGACTTAATGGTACACATATCGGCAAGGCATCTTTGCCATCAAGCCTTTCGAGTCCGAGACTTTGCAACATCAACTATTTTTCTCTCTCTCTCTCTCTCTCTCTCTCTCTCTCTCTCTCTCTCTCTCTCTCTCTCTCTCTCTCTCTCTCTCTCTCTCTCTCTCTCTCTCTCTCTCTCTCTCTCTCCTCTCTCAAACTTTCTCAAATTTTCAAAACTTTCTCTCTCTCTCTCTCTCTCTCTCTCTCTCTCTCTCTCTCTCTCTCTCTCTCTCTCTCTCTCTCTCTCTCTCTCTCTCTCTCTCTCTCTCTCTCTCTCTCTCTCTCTCTATCTCTCTCTCTCTCTCTCTCTCTCTCTCTCTCTCTCTCTCTCCAGATACTCCTGAGATCACCGGTATTTTCTGATTCTTTCTCAGAGGGAGAACAAAGGACGACCCGGCTTAGGGAGGCCACGTGATTAGTGGTGGCGCAGCGGTAGAGTTGCTGCCTCACAGCGCCGGAGACCCGGGTTCGATCCCGACCACGGGCGCTGTCTGCACGGAGTTTGTACGTTCTCCCCGTGACCCGCGTGGGGTTTTCTCCAAATTCCTCTGCTTCCTCCCGCACTCCAAAGACGTACAGGTTTGTAGGTAAATTGGCTTGGTGCAAGTGTAAAATTTGCTCTATTGTGTGTGGGATAGCGTTAATGTGCGGAGATCGCTGGTCGGGTGCGGACTCGGTGGTCAAAGGGCCTGTTTCTGTGCTGTACCTCTCAACTAAACTAAATTAAGGGGGGACCACAAATGGAATGTGTTAAAACTGGTTTGTGCTAAAATTGAATACACTTTGTCTGTGCCCTTTAGGTGGCGGCCTTTGCATACCTTGAGTATGCAAAGCAAGGAACATCACCGTGACTGGTCACACGTGACAATAGAGTATCATTCATTCGATGTTTGTACGGGCGGTCAGGAAGGTATGAAGGTGTGTGGGTGCGCGTGTGTGTGTGTTGTTTCCGACTGACTCTGTAAACCTCAGCCCGGTCGATCGGAAGAACGGTAAATTGTACCTAGCTGAACTCCCGCAGAAATCTCAAGACAGCAACAGAGCGGACACTTCTGGATCAGAGGCTCCTCGTGCAGAAGGCGAAAAGACAAAACATCAGGTCAACCATTAGAGCTTAGCGTCAAGAATTACTACACTGACAGGCTGGACCAGACTGGAGCAATGTTTCTATTTTACCTCCCTTCCCCCCCCCCCCCCCCTCCCTCACCCTCATTTTTAATGCTCAGGATCTAAATGGAATAATTTTATAACTTCTCCGTCGAAGCTATCTTTATAATGGAGGCTATTTTCTCCATCGCCTCCATTGTCCCCGTTACCAATTGAGACTAGGCCGAGACCTAACCACCTCCTCCATCGGCGGTCCAGGAGCTGGTTGCTAGGGAATCAAGATGGCCAGCCCTGATTGGACACTCGCCTGCAAGCTTCATGCCTTGACCTGCTACAATCGCTTTGAGCGGGCAATCTCGCCTCATCCTTATCTCCTGGCAAAGTCAAGGGGTTTTTAGTTTGACGGATTAGAAATTGGCCGGCTCTTGCAGAACCGTGCTGGAGATTAATTTCAGATACCTTGGGCGTTGAGCAGCCTGTCAGGATTTGTTTGGAATGTTCCACCGCGGGTGATTCATGTAAACCATTCCTTTGTTCTACATGGGGGTGGGGCAGCGGTAGAGTTGCTGCCCGATTGCGCCAGAGTCCCGGGTTCGATCCTGACTATGGGTGCTTGTCTGTGCGTTCTCCCCGCGACCAGCGTGGGTTTTCTCCGGGTGCTCCGGTTCCCCCCGCCCCACACTCCCACAGACGTGCAGGTTTGGAGGTTAATTGACTTCGGCAAAAATTGTAAATCGTCTCTCGTACGTAAGACAGTGCTGGTGTACGGGGCGATGGCTGGTCGGCACAGACTGTGGGCCGAAGGGCCTGTTTTGCTCGCTGCATCTCTGAAAGTCTTTTTTTTTTTTTAAAGGGAGCTGGTGGGGAGGAATTAGATGAATTTGGGAAGGAGAGGGTTCAAGAGTCGAGATGGAAATGCAAAGCAGAGGGAGAGTTGGGTGTGAACTTTTGCCAAGCTTTCGAAACTCAGTCACCTTGCACTCCGAGAGCAGACACAGCACCCAGCACACAAACAAATGTTCCTACTGTGGAGCATCTCCAGTCACTCGCATGACGGGACCTAGTTCAGTTGGGTGAGGAAGAGTTGGTAGGAAGGAACTGCAGATGCTGGGCTTACACCGAAGACAAGACACAAAGTGCTGGAGTAACTCCGCGGGTCAGGCAGCAACTCTTGCAGAACCCCATTCCATCTCTCCAGAGATGCTGCCTGACCCGCTGAATCACTCCAGCATTTTAGTGTCCACCTTCGAGGAAGATTTCTTGCCCACTCCTCTCACCAACTCTTCCTGACCCAGATATTTTCGCTGTACCTCCTTCAATCTATGGAGGTTATTTATTTTGTTTGGAGGCAATCAGTGCGTTGGGTCATATTAGAAACCAAATCTCGAACACCTCTGGCCTAATTCTACCTTGGGGCGGCACGGTGGCGCAGCGGTAGAGTTGCTGCCTCACAGCGCCAGAGACCCGGGTTCCATCCTGACTCCGAGCGCTGTCTGTGCGGAGTTAGCATGGTCTGCCCTCGACCGTGTGAGTTTTCTCCGGGTGCTCCGGTTTCCTCCCACACTCCAAAGACCTGCAGGTTTGTCGGCTGATTGTCCTCTCCGTAAACACTGCCCCCTAGTGTGTAGGGAGTTGATGAGGGGGTGGGATAGCGTAGAGCTAGTGTGAACGGGAGACTGATGATCGGCACGGTCTCGGTCGGCCTAAGTTCCTTTGTCCAATCTGCATTTCCCAAACTAGACTTGGCTTCTGTAAATTGCCCCCAGTGTGTGGGATAGAACTAGTGCGAGCGGGTGGGCAGAAGGGCCTGTGTCACGCTGCATCACTAAACTTAACTAAACTCCAATGAGACTCGAAGATGCCAAAGCTCTCGGCGATTGTCGATGGGGGGGGTCACAAGAGAAGCATCCAGGAGGCGTAGGTCAGAGGTAAACCCCATTGCTCCAATCTTGCCGCTACTGTCTGACTGAAACGTAAACGATGAATGACCAGGCTCGGAGAATCACCACATCACATCACGACCTCTCCCACCTCCGGCAGCCCAGCCCCTCGCTGGTGTCAAGGGAGAACGAGTACACTGCTCGGGAATGGGTCGAGGCTCGAAAGGACAACATTTCTAGCAGTAGAATTAGGCCATTCGGCCCATCAACTCTACTCCGCCATTCAATCATGGCTGATCTATCTCTCCCTCCTAACCCCATTCCCTTACCTTCTCCCCGTAACCTCTGACACCCGTACTAATCAAAAACCTATCCCGGGAAGGAATGCTGCCATGTTAGTTGAAATTGGAGACGTCACCTAAACAGCGTATGTCCTGAGACGCTGCCTGACCCGCTGAGTTACTCCAGCGTTTTGCCCCCACAAACCAGCATCTCAATTCCTGCCCGCACACTTCCCCCCACAGATGCTGCTCGGCCCGCTGTGTTCCTCGACCCACACCATTCCTAGCTCCCGATTCCAGCATCCGTCATCTCTCGTGAATCTACCCGCTTTTACAGCTCGGTGGACTATTTCGGTAAGATTTTCGGCCGTGGCGTTTGTCTTTTTTCCTTTTTTTGTTTGTGTGTCGGTGTTGGGATGGTTTTTGTTTCTGTTTTTGGCTGTGTATGTGTGGGGGGGGGGGTGGGGTGGGGTGGGGCGGGGGGTGGTGGGGTGGGGTGGGGGAAACCTTTCTTTTTTTAGGTCTCTTCCCCGGGGCGCAGCTCGGTCGCGGGGCCTTCCATTGCCCGCGGGGCCTTCCATCGCCCGGCGTGGCTCGGCCGCTGGACTTAACATCGCCGGCGCGGCTCGGCCGCGGGACGTTTCGGTGCCCGGTGCGGCTCGGCCGCTGGACTTAACATCGCCGGCGCGGCTCGGCCACGGGACGTTTCAGTGCCCGGTGCGGCTCGGCCGCGGGGCCTTCCTTCCCCTTGCGGGGGCTGTGCGTGTCGGTCGCCTCGGTAGGGGTCGAGCTGCCTGTCCGTGGGCGCGGGGGGAGGTAGAGAGGGGAAGTTTTGTTGCCTCCATCACAGTGAGGGGGTGTTTGGAGTCACTGTGATGGACGTTTGTGTTGGGGTCGTGTGTCCTGTGTTCCTTTCTTTTTTGTTGTGTTCTGTGACAGCTGGAAATGTAATTTCGTTCGGTATCTGTACCGAATGACAATAAAGTTCTGTAAGTATTTGGTCCAGACCTCTGTGAGCAGATCTCCTCCAGGCAATGAGACCATGATCACATTCCCTAAAGGACAACTTTGGAACACAGTACCACACAGACAGAAACACGCTCACAAACACACACACACACACACACACACACACACACACAGAGCTCCAACCCACACAATCCCAGGCAAGCAAACAGTGTGGACAAACACATGTACACATCAGACAACAGAACAACGTGGCCCACTATGTCAACATGTTGGCGTGTTTCCCTATACTCCATGTTTTTCTTCAACTGTGCGCACTGGTTATAGACGGGGAAGTGTGGATGGAGGTGTTTAACGTTAAACGAAGGTACATTGGGCTTTGATATATCAGAGGGTTGCGCTAAAATAGAAAATTAGATTGAAGGCAAACGAGGGAGTGCTGATGATGGACTCCCCCCAACATGGTCCCAATGTTGGGGGGAGACCAGAACAACTGAGTAAGCCGACAATCTCTGGCCCCCGAAGCGTGGAAAGCAAAGCGAAGCAGCAAGCAAGCAGCGTTGCACTGAGCTGGAGTGGGCAGATGAAGACTCGGCTGCCATGTCTTACAGCAGGGCGAGATCACCCAGAGAGTGGCTGCCCGTGACCTGGGAATCTTGCAATGGGACAGGCAGCCTCCCCGGATAGACGTCACTCATCCCTTCTCTCTGGAGGTGCCGCCTGTCCCGCTGAGTTACTCCAGCATTCTTGCGTCTACAGCCGCCTAAACCCAGCGTCTGCAGTTCTTTCCTACGACCGAAGGCTTGTATACGCTGGAATTTAGAAGGATGAGAGGGGATCTTGTTGAAACATATACCATTATTAAGGGGTTGGACACGTTAGAGGCAGGAAACATGTGTGTGCAGTTTTGGTCTCCAAATTTGAGGAAGGATATTCTTGCTATTGAGGGCGTGCAGCGTAGGTTCACTAGGTTAATTCCCGGAATGGCGGGACTGTCATATGTTGAAAGACTGGAGCGACTAGGCTTGTATACACTGGAATTTAGAAGGATGAGAGGAGATCTTATCGAAACGTATAAGATTATTAAGGGGTTGGACACGTTAGAGGCAGGAAACATGTTCCCAATGTTGGGGGAGTCCAGAACAAGGGGCCACAGTTTAAGAATAAGGGGTAGGCCATTTAGAACGGAGATGAGGAAAAACTTTTTCAGTCAGAGAGTTGTGAATCTGTGGAATTCTCTGCCTCAGAAGGCAGTGGAGGCCAATTCTCTGGATGCTTTCAAGAGAGAGCTAGATAGAGCTCTTAAGGATAGCGGAGTCAGGGGGTATGGGGAGAGGGCAGGAACGGGGTACAGATTGTGAATGATCAGCCATGATCACATTGAATGGTGGGCCGAATGGCCTACTCCTTCACCTATTGTCTACTGTCTATTGAAGATAAGTCACAAAAAGCTGGAGTAACTCAGCGGGACAGGCAGCATCTCCGGAGAGGAGGAATGGGTGACGTTTCGGAGTCGAGACCCTTCCTACAACAATCTTTCAACGGGTAGGTTGGTGGAATTGATCCATCTGAACCAGGGCAACCGGTCAATCTGGAGATCAGTCGCTGAAAGCCAGTGCCACAGCAAGTTGGGTGGTTTCCGAGGATAGTGGGAAGATGGACTCTCGCCTTCCCCTGCCTGTTGTAACCGACGCAACCGCTGAGGAATTTGGACGTGTCGAGGCACGGGCGCCACTTTGCGATTGAAGAGGAGGAAGACACAGAAACACATTGAAGACATCGCGACAAACGACAGCTGACACACGGACCACACTCTGAGAGAAACAGCGCTCCACTCAAACCCGTCACTCAGGAAGCAGGATCTCAGGCAGGCAACGCCTCCTGACACCCGCGGTATTTGCAAAGGTAGACACGAAACACTGGAGTGGCTCAGCGGGCCAGGCAGCATCTCGGGAGAGAAGGAATGGGAGGGTGTCGAACTTTGAGAAGGAATGGGAGCGGAGGTGATCAGCGAAACCATCTCCTTCCAGGGGGAGGGTATCGTTTCGCTGATCACCTCCACTCTGTCCGTCTTCAACAAACCTGATCTCCCAGTGGCTCAGCACTTCAACTCCCCCTCCCACTCCCACACTGACTTTTCTGTCCTGGGCCTCCTCCATTGTCAGGGTGAGGCCCAGCGCAAATTGGAGGAGCAGCACCTCATATTTCGCTTGGGCAGCTTACACCCCAGCGGTATGAACATTGACGTCTCTAACTTCAAATAGCCCTTGCTTTCCCCCTCTCTATCCCCTCCCCCTTCCCAGTTCTCCCACCACCAGTCTTCCTGTCTCCGACTACATCCTATCTTTGTCCCGCCATTCCTCCCCCTGACATCGGTCTGAAGAAGGGTCTCGACCCGAAACGTCACCAGTTCGTTCTCTCTCCCGAGATGCTGCCTGACCCGCTGAGTTACTCCAGCATTTCGTGTCTACCTTCGATTTAAACCAGCATCTGCAGTGTTTTTTTCCCCCTCGCTGGTCTCTGCAAAGATGGACTGTATCTCCCTGAATCATCCAGGTAGTCTCTTAGATTCCCAACTCTCGCGCGGTCGAGTTCCTGGAGATGTCATCCCTCGAGCTCTCGCTGTGGCCACTCCTCCACCTCTGACCCACCTATTACCCTCGCCACTAGCCCCTCCTGACACGCCCACCTCTCGTGTCCCTTTGGCTAATTAGTAGGCAGAATTCGGCCATTCGGCCCATCAAGTCTTCTCCGCCATTCAATCGTGGCTGATCTGTCTCTCCCTCTCAACCCCATTCTCCTGCCTTCTCCCCGTAACCCCTGACACCCGGACTAATCAAGAATCTGCTTTTAAAATATCCATTGACTTGGCCTCAATAGACAATAGACAATAGACAATAGGTGCAGGAGGAGGCCATTCGGCCCTTCGAGCCAGCATTGCCATTCAATGTGATCATGGCTGATCATTCTCTGTGGCAATGGATTCCACAGATTCGCCACCCTCTGGCTAAAGCAATCTCTCCTCAGGTGTCCAGGTGCACGTAACTGAGGATGGATGTGCTGGCACTGAAGAGGGTCCAGGGGAGGTTGATGGCCATGATCCAGGGGAGATGATTGGGTTAACGAGTGATGAGCGATTGACCGCACTGGGCCTCTTTCCACAAGAGTTTAGAAGGATGATGGGGAGACTTCATTGAAACTCACCAAACAGCGACAAACCTGGACAGAGTGGATGTGGAGAGGATGTCTGCACCAGTGGATGGTCTGGGACCAGGGGCATATACCCTCAGAACTAAGGGACGTTCCTTTAGCTCTGAGGCCATGTGACCTCCTTTAGGACGTTCCTTTCGGAAGGAGATGAGGAGGAATTGCTTTAGCCAGAGGGTGGCGAATCTGTGGAATTCATTGCCACAGACGGCTGTGGAGGCCAAGTCAGTGGATATTTTTAAAGCAGATTCTTGATGGGTGTCAGGGGTTATGGGGAGAAGGCAGGAGAATGGGGTTGAGAGGGAGAGACAGATCAGCCACGAATGAATGGCGGAGAAGACTTGATGGGCCAAATGGCCTAATTCTGCCGACTAATTTGCCAAAGGGACACGAGAGGTGGGTGTGTCAGGAGGGGCTAGTGGTAGGAGTGTAAGGGCAGGGCAGTGTCAAGCATGGCTTCATGTGATGAGACCTCCAGGCGTGCAACCCAACCTCGAGCCCTGTACTAGAAGCATTGGCCTTCTGCATCAACAGGAACTAGTCCACTGCAATATACGGCCTGCCCGATATCCATCTGCACTGCTGCACAAATGACACAAGGGCGCGGCATGCACCTGGAGCAAAGCCAGGGGTATCACCAGAGGGTTTAGAGAGGGCATCACGTCACCTTGAAGGCGTGCTTGCGGGCGATGTTGTCCGCGGGCTGGACGGGGCTGATTCGGAAGCTGAACAGTGGAATACTCGCCAGGACCGCCTCCTCTTTCTCATCTGGATTTGAAGGAAAAGGCACATAGTTACTGATGCATCCCTCCACGCGCACAACCAGTCTGCTCTACAGGGACAATGGTGCATCAGGGTGCAGGTGACTGGCTCTGACCCCATCCTTTCCCACCAAACACACGTCCATATGACAATGGAACAAAATTGGGCCCTTCGGCCCATCGAGCCTGCTCCACCATCCGGTCGTGGCTGATAGACAATAGACAATAGGTGCAGGAGGAGGCCATTCGGCCCTTCGAGCCAGCACCGCCATTCAATGTGATCATGGCTGATCATTCTCAATCAGTACCCCGTTCCTGCCTTCTCCCCATACCCCCTGACTCCGCTATCCTTAAGAGCTCTATCTAACTCTCTCTTGAATGCATTCAGAGAATTGGCCTCCACTGCCTTCTGAGGCAGAGAATTCCACAGATTCACAACTCTCTGACTGAAAAGGTTTTTCCTCATCTCAGTTCTAAATGGCCTACCCCTTATTCTTAAACTGTGGCCCCTGGTTCTGGACTCCCCCCAACATTGGGAACATGAACTACCTTACCCTCTCAACCCCATTCTCCTGCCTTTTCCCCACAACGTTTGATACCCTCCATACTTGACTATACTTTAGACTTTGGAGATACAGCGCGGAGATTCTCCGAGATCCTTCGGTTTCCTCCCACACTCCAAAGACGTGCAGGTTTGCAGGTTAATTGGCTTGGGTTTGTACACTTGGTATAAGTGTAAATTCTTAATTTAATTTTAATTTGATTTGCCATATGTAGGTTGGCACAGGGTCAACAGGACAACGACATGTATTTGACAAGACAACGGGTCACCTCAGCAGTAATACTCCAAGGATAAATAAGATTTTAAAAATGACATTAGTAAGATAAAAAGACAATATTAAAATTTCGTATGAAGAAAGACTGGATGGACTCGGCTTGTACTCGCTGGAATTTAGAAGATTGAGGGGGGATCTTATAGAAACTTACAAAATTCTTAAGGGGTTGGACAGGCTGGATGCAGGAAGATTGTTCCCGATGTTGGGGGAGTCCAGAACAAGGGGTCACAGTTTAAGGATAAGGGGGAAGTCTTTTAGGACCGAGATGAGAACGTTTTTTTTTCACACGGAGAGTGGTGAATCTGTGGGATTCTCTGCCACAGAAGGTAGTTGAGGCCAGTTCATTTGCTATATTTAAGAGGGAGTTAGATGTGGCCCTTGTGGCTAAAGGGATCAGGGGGTATGGAGAGAAGGCAGGTACAGGCTACTGAGCTGGATGATCAGCCATGATCATATTGATCGGCGGTGCAGGCTCGAAGAGCCGAATGGCCTACTCCTGCACCTATTTTCTATGTTTCTATGTTTCAACATATATGATGTGAAATGTGTTTATAAGTTCAGACGCCTGATGGCCTGATGGTAGAAACTGTCCTTAAGTCTGGTGGTACGTGCAGCCATACCCCTGTATCGTCTGCCTGACGGTAACAAGGAGAACAGCCTGCGTGCTGGGTGGCTGTGAATCGTCCCCAGTGTGTGTGCAGGCTCGTGTTAGTGTGTGGGGATCGCTGGTCGGCACGGGCTTGGTGGGCCGAAGGGCCTGTGTCCGCGCCGCATCTCTAAACTAAACCAAAAGCTGAACTCTCCTGGCAGGGCACAATAGACAATAGGTGCAGGAGGAGGCCATTCGGCCCTTCGAGCCAGCACCGCCATTCAATGTGATCATGGCTGATCATTCTCAATCAGTACCCCGTTCCTGCCTTCTCCCCATAACCCCTGACTCCGCTATCCTTAAGAGCTCTATCCAGCTCTCTCTTGAATGCATTCAGAGAATTGGCCTCCACTGCCTTCTGAGGCAGAGAATTCCACAGATTCACAACTCTCTGACTGAAAAGGTTTTTTCTCATCTCAGTTCTAAATGGCCTACCCCTTATTCTTAAACTGTGGCCCCTGGTTCTGGACTCCCCCCCCCCCCAACGTTGGGAACATGTTTCCTGCCTCTAACGTGTCCAACCCCTTAATAATCTTATACGTTTCGATAAGATCTCCTCTCATCCTTCTAAATTCCAGTGTATACAAGCCTAGTCGCTCCAGTCTTTCAACATACGACAGTCCCGCCATTCCGGGAATTAACCTGGTGAACCCACGCTGCACGCCCTCACGGCAGGGCACAATGGCAGAGTTGTTAAAAGGGCGCGGGGGCGAGGATCTCAGATAGAGGCGGTTACCTCGGTAGTAGAAGAGGCAGCGATCTGCCAACACAAACCACCGTTTGTTCCACGACTTCACTCCCGTGCTCGCCTGTCGAACACAATCACAAAGTCACATCCTCGTGTTAGTTTAAAGCCAGCGAATGTCTGAAAAAAACGTTCAAAACCTTCCCCTCAGGACAGAGATGTAGCTCATGGGTGTGAGGTATCGGGCTGGCTCCCAGGAATAGCTATCCCAGTGAGTGCAAAGAAAGAGGCTGACTCCGTACACACGCCAAACTATTTTATCTCTCGTTGATTCTATTGCTCACAGTGTTCCCATATTCAGTCGTGCTGTTGCAAGTAAGAAATTTCATTGTTCTATATCATATCATATCATATCATATATATACAGCCTGAAACAGGCCTTTTCGGCCCACCAAGTCCGTGCCGCCCAGCGATCCCCGTACATTAACACTATCCTACACCCACTCGGGACAAGTTTTACATTTACCCAGCCAATTAACCTACATACCTGTACGTCTTTGGAGTGTGGGAGGAAACCGAAGATCTCGGAGAAAACCCACGCAGGTCACGGGGAGAACGTACAAACTCCTTACAGTGCAGCACCCGTAGTCAGGATCGAACCTGAGTCTCCGGCGCTGCATTCGCTGTAAAGCAGCAACTCTACCGCTGCGCTACCGTGCCGCCTGGGACACACGGGACACACGGACACTATCTGGGACACACGGCAATAAAGTCACGGGAAAGTGAAACGAGAGATAAAGACGACGATGTGGAGAGACGTGGGAGGAACAAATGAAAGATTTGCAATAACTCCTCAATAACCTGGGGCAATCGCAAAATGCTGGAGTAACTCAGTGGGTCAGGCAGCATCTCGGGAGAGAAGGAATGGGTGACGTTTCGAGTCGAGACACATAGAAACATAGAAACATAGAAAATAGGTGCAGGAGTAGGCCATTCGGCCCTTCGAGCCTGCACCGCCATTCAATATGATCATGGCTGATCATCCAGCTCAGTAGCCTGTACCTGCCTTCTCTCCATACCCCCTGATCCCTTTAGCAAAAAGGGCCACATCTAACTCCCTCTTAAATATAGCCAAATCGACCCGAAACGTCACCCATTCCTTCTCTCCCGAGATGCTGCCTGACCCGCTGAGGTACTCCAGCATTTTTGTGATACCTCCGATTTGTACCAGCATCTGCCGTTATTTTCCTACTCAATGCTTGGTTCCATGGGTTCAAAATGCTGGAAACCTTTCTATCTGCGAAAGGTTTCGGAGACAGAAGTGTTTTTTTTTTGCTCTGCAAGTTTCTGTCACTGAAACACACTTATACACTGAAAGTACAGCAGATTCGTTTAAATACTTCCCACGATTCCCACTTTGGAAAAGAAGGATGCATTCCCCAGGGTAGTGAAGAGTTTGGGAAACTCTTCAATAGTTGGTATAAATATAACGGAGCTTAAGATATCATGTTATACACTCACTCGACTTGTCTTGTCAAATGTTCAAATTTTGGCTCGAGGGTACTTAAGTCCTTGAACAGATATGATCATCATATCTTAAGCTGCGTTATATTTATACCAACTATTGAAGAGTTTCCCAAACTCTTCACTACCTCAAACTGGCTCTACGGTACTTAAGTCCTTGAACAGATATGATGATCATATCTGTTCAAGGACCTAAGTACCCTCGAGCCAAAATTTGAACATTTGACAAGACAAGTCAAGAATCTATCAATCTCCGCCTTAAAAATGTCCATTGACTTGGCCTCCCCAGCCTTCTTTTTGGTTTATAGTTTGGAGGTACAGCGCGGAAACAGGCCCCTTCGGCCCACCGTGTCCGCGCCGACCAGCGATCCTCGCACACTAACACTATTCTACACACACTGGGGGGCAATTTACAACTTTACCGAGCCAATCAATCTGCAAAACTGCACGTCTTTGGAGTATGGGAGGAAATCGGAGAAAACCCACGCAGGTCACGGGGAGAACGTACAAACTCCGTACAGACAGCGCCCGTGGTCAGGATCGAACCCGGGTCTCCTGCGCTGTTAAGGCCTTCTCCCCATAACCTCTGACACCCGTTCTAATCAAGAATCTATCAATCTCCACTTTAAAAATACCCATTGATGTGTCTCCACAGCCATCTGTGACAATGAATTCCACAGATTCCCCACCCCCGACTAAATCTGTTCCTCCTCATCTCAATAGACAATAGACAATAGGTGCAGGAGGAGGCCATTCGGCCCTTCGAGCCTGTACGCACCGCCATTCAATGCGATCATGGCTGATCATTCTCAATCAGTACCCCGTTCCTGCCTTCTCCCCATACCCCCTGACTCCGCTATCCTTAAGAGCTCTATCCAGCTCTCTCTTGAATGCATTCAGAGAATTGGCCTCCAATGCCTTCTGAGGCAGAGAATTCCACAGATTCACAACTCTCTGACTGAAAAAGTTTTTGCTCATCTCCGTTCTAAATGGCCTACCCCTTATTCTTAAACTGTGGCCCCTTGTTCTGGACTCCCCCAACATTGGGAACATGTTTCCTGCCTCTATCGTGTCCAACCCCTTAATAATCTTACACGTTTCGATAAGATCTCCTCTCATCCTTCTAAATTCCAGTGTATACAGTATCTCCTTTTTGTAAAGTTACGTCCTTTTATTCTGAGGATATGGTCATAATCATATCCAAAATCTGCTGATCGGGTGGCTGATGAGTAGCCCTGGCTCACCAGTAAATTGCTACATTAGCTGCTAATTAGCCAGCAAGAGAGATGTCCCAGTTTAGATTATTCTTGTCACGTGCACTGAGATACAGTGAAAAACTTTTCTGTTGCCTGCTAGCCAGTCAGCGGAAAGACCAGACAAGATTACAATCAAGCCCTCCACAGTGTACAGATGCAGGATAAAGGGAATAACGTTGAGCTCAAGATAAAGTCCGATTAAAAATAGTCCGATGGACTCCAATGAAATAGATGGGAAGTCAGGACCGCTCTCCAGCTGGTGATAGGATGGTTCAGTTGCCCGATTACAGCCGGGATGAAACTGTCCCTGAATCTGGAGGTGTGCGTTTTCACACTTCTGTACCTCGTGCCTGATGGGAGAGGGGAGAAGTGGGGAGTGGCCGGGGGTGAGACTGGTCCTTGGTTGTGCTGCTGGCCTTGCCGAGGCAGCGTGAGGTGTAGACGGAGTCAATGGGAAGGGAGGTTGGTTTGTGCGATGGTCTGGGCTGCCTCCACAACTCTCTGCAATGTCTTGCGGTCTTGGATGGAGCTGTTTCCCAAACCACGCTGTGAATGAAGGTGGCAAGCTGCGCTGAATACTGGAGTAGTTCAGTTTAGATTATTGTCACCTGTACCGAGGTACAGTGAAAAGCTTTCGTTGCGTGCTGACCAGTCAGCGGAAAGACAATACACGGGCCATTTACAGTGTACAGATACAGGATAAGGGAATAACGTTTAGTGCAAGGTAAAGCCAGTAAAGTCCGATCAAAGATAGTCCGAGGGTCTCCACTGGGGGAGATGGTAGTTCAGGACCACTCTCTGGTTGTGGTGGGATGGTTCAGTTGCCAAACTCAGTAAAACAAACTGCTGGTGGAATTGGAGGAACAGCACCTCATAGTTCACTTGGGCACCTGACAACCCAGTGGTATGAATTTGATTTCTCTAACTTCAAGTGAGCCCTGTACACCCTCTCTCTCTCCACCCCTCCCCCACCCAAGTCTCACCAGCTTCTCGTTCCCACCTGGCAAACAGCTAATAATGGCTAATAATGTTTCCTTTATCGTCGTTACTATTTTTGCACATCTTCCATTCATTTGTTCTTTATACAATACAATACAATACAAAGCTTTATTTGTCATTCGGTACCGAGGTACCGAACGAAATTACATTGCAGTCACACACCATCTCTCTACACCACTACGATAGACAACGAAAAGGCTAGAGTAACTCAGCGGGACGGGCAGCATCTCTGGAGGGAAGGAACAGGTGCTGAGACCCTTCTTCACACCCTCCTTCTAGACTGTCTATATCTCTCGTTTCAATTTCCCCTGATTCTCCCGTCTGAAGAAGGGTCTCGACCCGAAACGCCACCCATTCCTTCCCTCCAGAGGTGCTGCCTGTCCCGCTGAGTTACTCCAGCGTTTTGCGTCTGTCTGCTGTCTGGTGCATCCACTTCGTGTCTCAGTACCGGGCGCACTGTACCTGCTTAAACAACCAACCACGCTTCAGAACGTTAGCGTTTGGATTCCTCTTCATGGAGTTCGACCTCTTGCCAAAGGAGGCGCTCTTCTTTGACAGCCGAGAAATCTGCGGAGAGAGGAGTTTAAAACAGTCGGGTTCACAAACCAAGACTCCTTTTAGTTAGACTGAAGTTAGACGGAGTTTGAAGAAGTGTCTCGGCCCTTGGGATGCTGCCTGCCCCCGCTGAGTTACTCCAGCTTTTCGTGTCTAACGTCTTTTAGCTTAGTTCAGTTTGGAGATCATCGCGTAAACATGTCCCCCCCCGGGCCCACCGAGTCCGTGCCGCCCAGCGATCCCCGCACATTAACACCATCCTACAGTAGTTAGAATCTTTGTCCAAGCCCATAAACCTGCAAACCTGTACGCCTTTGGAGTGTGGGAGGAAACCGGAGATCCTGGAGGAAAACCCACGCAGGCCACGGGGAGAACGTACAAACTCCGTACAGATGGCGCCCGGGGACAGGATCGTGCACGGGTCCCTGGCGCTGTGAGGCAGCGACTCTACCGCTGCGCCACCGTGCCGCCTTAAAATATGGCGCAATGGTAGAGTTGCTGCCTTACAGCGAATGCAGCGCCAGAGACTCAGGTTCGATCCCGACTAAGGACGCCGTCTGTACGGAGTTTGTACGTTCTCCCCGTGACCTGCGTGGGTTTTCTCCGAGATCTTCGGTTTCCTCCCACACTCCAAAGACGTGAAGGTATGTAGGTTAATTGACTGGGTGAATGTAAAAAAAATTGTCCCTAGTGGGTGTAGGATAGTGTTAGTGTGCGGGGATCGCTGGGCGGCGCGGACTCGGTGGGCCGAAGGGCCTGTTTACGCGCTGTATCTCTAAATCTAAAAATCTAAAATACTTCAGGAAGATCTTGGGCAGCACAAGAACAGGCACTTCGGCCGACAAGGTCAGTGCCGAACATAAACTGATATCTTCGGACTCAGAGATGGTATCACAAAATGCTGGAGTAATTCAGCAGGTCAGGCAGCATCTAGGAGAGAGGGAATGGGTGACGTTTCGGGTTGAGACCCTTCTTCAGACTCCGTCTGAAGAAGGGTCTCGACCCGAGACGTCACCCATTCGCTCTCTCCCAGATGCTGCCTGATCCGTTGAGTTGCTCCAGCATTTTCTGATACCTTCGATTTGTACCAGTATCTGCAGTTATTTCCCTCATCTGACTCAGATCAATTTGACCTTAATTTATATCACATTCTTTGCGCCTGCAGAATAATTCTTACAGATCATTGAGAACGATGAGCCAGAAATAGTATTATTGTTGTGTTCATAACTCCAGAGAGATAGCCAAACACAGGGGTTAATACCTCCAAGGCAATCCTAATGCTGGACTACAAGGAGGTTTAGTTTAGTTTAGAGTTACAGCGCGTAAACAGGCCCTTCGGCCCGCCGATTCCGCACCGACCAGCGATCCCCGCACGTTAACACTATCCTACACACACCGGGGACAATTTACCTTTACGCCAAGCCAATTAACCTACAAACCTGCACGTCTTTGGAGTGTGGGAGGAAACCGAAGATCTCAGAGAAAACCCACGCAGGTCACGGGGAGAACGTACAAACTCCCCGTGGTCAGGATGGAACCCGGGCCTCTGGCGCTGTGAGGCAGCAGCTCTAACGCCACGCCAACGTGTCCCCCCCCCCGTGGATTTTGGGGCTTTTCCAACTCAAAGACACTCAGCAACAGAGGGAGTCATCAAGAGAGACACTCACTTCAGCACTTACAGCAAGTTACATCAAGTCAACTAAATCAAGTCAATTCCTAGCAGCAAGTTCCATCAAGCCAACTGTGAGAGTGAATCAGACAGCTACCCAAGATCGTAAGCCCATTAACCACTTACCAACAGACCCATTAAAGACGCAAGTTACTTAGCCAGGAATAGATGAAGTTATGCTTTGTTGCAAAGTGCTGTAAAGTTCTAATCTGTCATCACTGGGAGAGACTGTTGTTTTTTTAAATAATAATAATAATAATAATATGCCTTTATTGTCATTGTACGAACAACGGTACAACGAAATTAGAAACAGGACGACAGTGCAAATCTTTCAAAGACAATCGTACGAACATAGGAACCAACACAACAGGCACCAATATCAATAGAAACCAATAGAAACGAATAAATAATAAATGAGTTTTGACCCAAGATGCTGAATATATTTTAAAAAGTGCAACGAAAGTGAGAGTCACATCAAGACAAGTGTCTCCGTTCCATTGTTCAGACAGACGTGAAATTAGCTTTAGGAGAGAAAATGGGAATACCGTGATCCACCAGTTTTAGGTGCATGAAAGACTGGATAGACTGGGCTTGTACTCGCTGGAATTTAGAAGACTGAGGGGGGATCTTATAGAAACATATAAAATTCTTAAGGGGTCGGAGAGGCTAGATGCGGGAAGATTGTTCCCGATGTTGGGGGAGTCCAGAACCAGGGGTCACAGCTTAAGGATAAGGGGGAATTCTTTTAGGACCGAGATGAGAAAACATTTCTTCACACAGAGTGGTGAGTCTGTGGAATTCTCTGCCACAGAAGGTAGTTGAGGCCAGTTCATTGGCTATATTTAAGAGGGAGTTAGATGTGGCCCTTGTGGCTAAAGGGATCAGGGGGTATGGAGAGAAGGCAGGTACAGGTTACTGAGCTGGATGATCAGCCATGATCATATTGAATGGCGGTGCAGGCTCGAAGGGCCGAATGGCCTATTCCTGCACCTATTTTCTATGTTTCTATGTTTCTATTTCACAAACTGCCCACTGATGTAAGGTCGATGAGCCTCTGTTCCTTTAGCTGGATGTTTCACACTCCCTCCTGACAGGGAAGAGTGTACCTGCAATTTTTTGATTTCAGATTTAAAGATAAGGTCACAGGTGATCGGAGCAGATTTCGGCCCATCTAGTCTACTCCGCCATTCAATCATGGCTGATCAATCTCTCCCTCCTGACTCCGTTACCCTGCCTTCTCCCCATAGCCCCTGACACCCGTACTAATCAAGATTCTATCTATCTGTGCCTTAAAAATATCCACCCTCTCCAAACCCACCAGAACTGCACATTACGCACAAAAATCAGGCCGAACCAAAGTCCTATAGAACTAGGGTTGCCAACTTCCTCACTGCCAAGTAAGGGACAAAAGGTGACGTCACCGCCCCGCGCCCTCACGTGACCTCACCCAGCCAGCGGCCACGTGCTCCCGCTCCACCAATGGCGGCTGTATCTCAAAATGCTGGGGCAACTCAGCGGGTCAGGCAGCATCTCTGGAGAGAAGGAGTGGGTGACGTTTCGGATCTGAAGGAGGGTCTCGACCCGAGACGTCACCCATTCCTTCTCTCCTGAGATGCTGCCTGACCCGCTGAGTTACCCCAGCATTTTGTGATGCCTTAGATAAGGTTCTTGATTAGTAACGGTGTCAGGGGTTATGGGGAGAAGGCAGGAGAATGGGGTTGGGAGGGAGAGGTAGATGGGCCGTGATTGAATGGCGGAGTAGACTTGATGGGCCGAATGGCCTAGTTCTGCTCCTATCACTACATGACCCGATGACCTTGCTTACCCTTCGTGGCTGCTCCTGGTTTTCTGAGACCAGGGTGTGGTTGGACACTTCACTGGCGATGCTGACTGGCCGATGCCCCTCTCCTCCTCCTCCTCCTCCTCCTCCTCCTCCTCCTCCTCCTCCTTCACCACGAACCTCCGTCCAAATCGACATCTTCGACAAAGGTCTGGAACGACAAATGTGCCGACCTTCAGTGACAAGACCAAAAGGACACAATTCCCCGACACTGATTGAATAGCCGACGTCCTTCTGCTCTGATACCATTGGCAGAGTCGTGTGAGTCGCACAGTACAGAAGCAGGCCCTTCGGCCCCACGCATCCCTGCCGACCGAGACTCCCCATCTAAGGTAGGCACAAAATGCTGGAGTAACTCAGCGGGACAGGCAGCTGCTCTGGAGAGAAGGAACGGGCGACGTTTCGAGTCGGGACCCTTCTTCAGACGCGACCCGAAACGTCACCCATCCCTTCTCTCCAGAGATGCTGCCTGTCCCGCTGAGTTACTCCAGCATTTTGTCTCTATCTCCGGTGTAAACCAACGTCTGCAGTTCCTTCGTACGCTCGCCCCGTCTCTGCCTGCATTTCCCCAATATCCCTCTAAATCTTTCCTCTCCGTGTACACGTCCAAGTGTCTTTTAAATGCCACTACAGTACCTCCTCTAACTGCTCATTTCATACACCCTCCGCGTGAATAAGATTCTTCATTAGTACGGGCGTCAGGGGGAGAAGGCAGGAGAATGGGGTTAGGAGGGAGAGATAGATCAGCCGTGATTGAGTGGGGTAGTAGACATGATGGGCCGAATGGCCCAGTTCTGCTCCTATCACTATATGGCCTGATGACCTTGCTTACCCTTCGTGACCGCTCCTGGCTTTCTGAGACCAGAGTGTGGTTCCTATTAAATCTTTCCCCTCTCTCCTCAAACCTATGTCCTCTGGTTCTTGATTTCCTCACTCTGTGTATTACCGTTTACCTATTCCCCTCATGATTTTATACACCTCCATTAAGATCAACCCTCATCCTCCTGCGTTCCATGCCTAATCCGTTCCACGCCCAATAATTCAAATTGCAATGTCGGATTTGGAATAATTTGTGTTGAGTTGAGTCGGGTTTATTATCACGTGTACAGTGAAAAGCTTTTGTTGCGTGCCAACCAGTCAGTGGAAAACCAACACGTGATTACAATCGAGCCGTTCGCAGTGCACAGATACATGACAAAGGGAATAACGTTTAGTGCGGGATTAAGTCAAGTGAAGTCCGATCAAAGATAGTCCAATGAGGTAGATGGGCGCCCAGGATTGCTCTCTTGTCGTTGGTCGGATTGATCAGTTGCCTGACAGCAAACTGTTGCTGAATCTGGAGGTGCGCACTTTCACACTTCTGTGCCTCTTGCCCGATGGGAGAGGGGAGGAGAGGGAGTGACCGGGGGTGAGACTGGTCCTTGATTGTGCTGCTGGCCTTGCCGAGGCAGCGTGAGGTGCAGACGGAGTCAATGGAAGGGAGGTTGTTTTTTTTGCTTTTTGTTTCGTTGACTGAAATTCCTTTTCTTCAGCATGAGGTTGCTTTGCAGCTGAGACAAGAGGAAAGCTGTGAGAACAGATCCAAGTGCAGGTGTGTAAATGTGTTGCAGACGAACATCTTTTATATTTAGGTCCAATGAGCGCTATATTTAGACGTGTTATCGTGGTATGTGACTGTTTAGTTTAGCTTAGCTTAGAGATGCAACGTGGCCGTTGCTTAGAGACGCTGGCCCCTTCGGCCCACCGGGTCCACGCCGACCAGCGATCCCCACACACCAACACTATCCTACACACGTTAGGGACAATTTACAATTTCATACATTGGAGCAGCAGAATATACATAGGTCACAGGGCCAAGCCCTTCAGCCCACAGTGTGCCTCCTGAACATGACTTCATTGCCACTAATCGCTTCTGCCCGCACATTCCCTGCCCTTCCATGTGCCCACTGTATCTAAAAGCATCTTCAATGTCGCTTTCAGGCACCAATAACCTTTAGTTTGGTTTAGGTTAGAGACACCGCGCGGAAACAGGCCCCTTCGGCCCACTGAGTCCGCGCCGACCAGCGATCCCCGCACACTAACACTATCCCACACACGCCAGGGACAATTTTAAAGTTATAGTTACACCAAGCCAATTAACCTACAAACCTGCACGGCTTTGGAGTGTGAGAGGAAACTGAAGATCTCGGAGAAAACGGGTCACTGGTAGAACGTACAAACTCCGTACAGACAGCGCCCGTGGTCGGGATCGAACCTAGGTCTCTGGCGCTGTGAGGCAGCACACTTGTGGCGGCACGGTGGCGCAGCGGTGGAGTTGCTGCCTTACAGCGAATGCAGTGCCGGAGACTCAGGTTCGATCCTGACTACGGGCGCCGTCTGTACGGAGTTTGTACGTTCTCCCCGTGACCTGCGTGGGTTTTCTCCGAGATCTTCGGTTTCCACCCACACTCCAAAGGCGTACAGGTATGTAGGTTAATTGGCTGTGCAAATGTAAAAAAGAAATTGTCCCTTGTGGGTGTGGGATATTGTTAGTGTGCGGGGATCGCTGGGCGGTGCGGACCCGGTGGGCCGAAGGGCCTGTTTCCGCACTGTATCTCTAAATCTAAAAAAAAAAAATCTCCTTTAAACTTTGCCCCTCTCACCTTAAAGCCATGTCCTCTAGTATTTTATTTTCCACCCGAGGGGAAAATAAAAGGTTGCAGGCCGCATTTAGAGTATCGTAAGAAAATAACTGCAGATGCTGGTACAAATGGAAGGTATTTATTCACAAAATGCTGGAGTAACTCAGCGGGTCAGGCAGCATCTCAGGAGAGAAGGAATGGGTGACGTTTCGGGTCGAGACCCTTCTTCGAAACGTATAAGATTATTAAGGGGTTGGACACGTTAGAGGCAGGAATCATGTTCCCAATGTTGGGGGGAGTCCAGAACAAGGGGCCACAGTTTAAGAATAAGGGGTAGGCCATTTAGAACTGAGACGAGGAAAATCTTTTTCAGTCAGAGAGTTGTGAATCTGTGGAATTCGCTGCCTCAGAAGGCAGTGGAGGCCAATTCTCCGAATGCATTCAAGAGAGAGCTGGATAGAGCTCTTAACGATAGCGGAGTCAGGGGGTATGGGGAGAAGGCAGGAACGGGGTACTGATTGAGAATGATCAGCCATGATCACATTGAATGGCGGTGCTGGCTCGAAGGGCCGAATGGCCTCCTCCTGCACCTACTGTCTATTGTCTGTTGTCTATTCCCACAGTGAATATCGCTAAACGAGATGACCTGATCCTTGTCGCACAATGGTGTTGAAGGAAGCCTGAATTGTAGCTGGCTTAATATGAACCAAGAGGCAGCCATTCAGCCCTTTGGTTTCATGCCAGCTCCCAACAGAGTCATCCAGTTGGTCTCTGTCCATTATTTCCACATAGCCTGGCAACCTATTCTCTCTCTGACGCCCTTCGAATCTCCTTTGATCCTCTGCCACTTACCCACGATAAAGGCCAATTAAAGGCCAGTGTCAGTCTCAGTTCAGTCTATCGTCACGTGCACGGAGGTACAGTGAAAAGGTACAGTGTTGCGTGCTGACCAGACAGCGGAAAGACAATCGACCCATTCACAGTGCCCAGAAACATGATCAAGGGAATGACGTTTAGCGCAAGGTAAAGCCAGCAGAGTCCGATCAAGGATAGTCCAAGGGTCACCAATGAGGTGGATAGTAGTTCAGAGCTGTTCCTCAACTCCCTGTGACAAGGGAGGAAACGAAAGCAAATGGAAAATAAACTCTGGGCATACAGACAGTACACAAAGTCAGGTTCAACTCAAGGCCATTGTAACTGAGACATCAGCCTTCTCCCCTCAGAAAAGTCTCGTTTGGTTTTTTTGTTTAGAGATACAGCTCAGAAACAGGCCCTTCGGCCCACTGAGCACGCGCCGACCAGCGATCCCGGCACACCCACACTGCCCTGCACACACACACACTGGGGACAATTTTACACTTTATACCAAGGCCAATTAACCTGCAACCCAGCACGTCTTTGGAGTGTGGGAGGAAACTGAAGAGAATAGACAATAGACAATAGGTGCAGGAGGAGGCCATTCGGCCCTTCGAGCCTGTACGCACCGCCATTCAATGTGATCATGGCTGATCATTCTCAATCAGTACCCCGTTCCTGCCTTCTCCCCATACCCCCTGACTCCGCTATCCTTAAGAGCTTTATCTAGCTCTCTCTTGAATGCATTCAGAGAATTGGCCTCCACTGCCTTCTGAGGCAGAGAATTCCACAGATTCACAACTCTCTGACTGAAAAAGTTTTTCCTCATCTCAGTTCTAAATGGCCTACCCCTTATTCTTAAACTGTGGCCCCTTGTTCTGGACTCCCCCCAACATTGGGAACATGTTTCCTGCCTCTAACGTGTCCAACCCCTTAATAATCTTATACCTTTCGATAAGATCTCCTCTCATCCTTCTAAATTCCAGTGTATACAAGCCTAGCCGCTCCAGTCTTTCAACATATGACAGTCCCGCCATTCCGGGAATTAACCCAGTAAACCTACGCTGCACGCCATCAATAGCACGAATATCCTTCCTCAAATTTGGAGACCAAAACTGCACACAGTACTCCAGGTGCGGTCTCACTAGGGCCCTGTACAACTGCAGAAGGACCTCTTTGCTCCTATACTCAACTCCTCTTGTTATGAAGGCCAAGGTCTTGGAGAAAACCCACACAGGTCACGGGGAGAACGTGCAAACTCCCGTTGTCGTGGCGCTGTGAGGCAGTAGCTCGACCGCCACTCCACCGTGCGGCCTACCCTCTGCTTAGTTTAGTTTACTTTAGAGATACAGCGCGGAAACAGGCCCTTCGGCCCACCGAGTCCGCGCCGACCAGCGATCCCCGCACACTAACGCTGTCCGACACATACTTGGGATCATTTGCAATTTTTACCAATTAACCTACAAACCTGCACGTCTTTAGAGTGTGGGAGGAAACCGGAGCACCAGGAGAAATCCCTCGTGGGGAGAACGTACAAACTCCGTAGACAGCACCCGTGGTCAGGATCGAACCCGGGTCTCCGGCGCTGTAAGTTTAGTTTAGTTTAGTTTATTGCACGTTCCCTCCCTGTGACCGAGTGGGTTTCCTCCGGTTTCATCCCACATCCCAAAGACGTGCAGGTTTGTAGGTTAATTGGCTTCTGTAAAATTGGCCCCAAGTATGTAGGATGAGAAACTGGGAAAACATAGATCTAGTGTACCGATGATCGATGGTGGACACGGATTCGGTGGGCCGAAGGGCCTGTTTCCACACTGTATCTCTAACTTTGCTGGCTTTACCTTGCACTAAACGTCATTCCCTTATCATGTATCTATCTACGCACTGTAAATGGAACAATAGTAATCGTGTACTGTCTTTCCGCTGACTGGTTAGCACGCAACAAGAGCTTTTGGCTGTACCTCGGTACACGTGGCAAAAAACTAAACTGAACATACAACACAGAACAGTACAGCACATCACAAGAACAGGCCCTTCGGCCCACAATACCTGTGCCGAACATAGACATAGAAGATCGGTGCAGGAGACCCTTCGAGCCAGCACCGCCATTCATTGTGATCACGGCTGATCGTCCACAATCAGTAACCCGTGCCAACTTCTCCCCATATCCCTTGATTCCACTAGCCCCTAGAGCTCTATCTAACTCTCTCTTAAATTCATCCAGTGATTCGGCCTCCACTGCCCTCTGTGGCAGAGAATTCCACAAATTCACAACTCTCTGGGTGAAGAAGTTGCTTCTCACCTCAGTTTTAAATGGCCTCCCCCTTTATTCTAAGACTGTGTGTGGCCCCTGGTTCTGGACTCCCCCCAACATTGGGAATATTTTTCGTGCGTCTAGCTTGTCCAGTCCTTTGATGCCAAGACCATCTCTCACCCACAGAATCCATACGTCCGTCCATCACACTGGCAGAGCTGTTAAGCTGCTCTAAACTAAACTAAACCAAACTAAACTAAAGTAGGAATTTCATTGTTCCAGTGTGGCCACATCTGACAATTAAACACTGTTGACTCTGGAATCCAAACCCGCAGAGCAGACTGTTCTCTGTTGACAGTGAGGATTTAGCAGCGTACAGGGCCCAAGTTCATCCTCACAGTCCTGCCAAAAATATTTGGATCCCATAAATCGCCTCCAGGGTTAGAAGATTGCCTGTGAGGCTGAGATGCCTGCTTCTGCCTTCAACTGTTCTCTGCAGAGTTGTGATTTTTGGAAGCTCATACGGTTCGTACACAATAAACCCTTGTCAGGGAGTTTAACAGAAACACACACACACCTGTGCACCTATTTCCCACACCTGGGCAGCTCGGCAAAGAGGTGCGCGCAAGACAACGCCTTGTTCTGTCACGTTCTGGGTTGCATCACCGTAAGCCGCCGATCTCTCTTGAAAGTCCATGGGTCAATAGACAATAGGTGCAGGAGGAGGCCATTCGGCCCGACGAGCCAGCATCGCCATTCCATGTGATCATGGCTGATCATTCTCAATCAGTAACCCGTGCCTGCCTTCTCCCCGTACCCCTTAATTCTGCTAGCCCCCAGAGCTCTATCTAACTCGGTGGGCCAAAGGGCCTGTTTCCGGGCTGTATCTCTAAAACTAAAGCGAACTAAACATGGAAAGAGGCCCTTCGGCCCACCGAGTCCACGCCGACCACTGATCACTCGTTCTACGTTATCTACTTAGAATGTGGAAACTGGCCCTTCGACCCAACTTGCCAACACCGACCAACATGCCCCACCTACACTGGTCCTACGCTCGGCCCATATCCCTGTCAACCTGTCCAGACCATGTACCTGTCTGAGTGTCTCTTAAACGTTGCGACAGTCCCTGCCTCAACGGCCTCGTTCCATAACATCCTCCGCCCTTTGTTACCCCTCCGGTTCCTATTAAATCTATCCTCCCCTCCCTCACCTTAAACCCGTGTTCACCGCTTCTCGAATTCTGCGGATCTGGACCCTTACAACAGCGGGGGAGGAACGTGAAGACGGGCCGGGCCTCTGACGCACGGAGAGAACTGATAGTAAAGATCAAGGGTCTGAAGAAGGGTCTGAAGAAGGGTCTCGACCCGAAACGTCACCCATTCCCTCTCTCCAGAGGCGCTGCCTGGCCCCCCCGCTGAGCAACTCCAGCGATTTCTGCGTCGATCGGGGACAACAGGAGCTGGGGGACTTACTTGTCTTCCAGTTTGAAGATGCAGTTCTCAATGGGGACCACCCCTGTCACTGGGTCCTGGAACGTAGTGGTCTTTTCATTGTGACTGAAACACAAGAGAAAAGCTTCATTTTAAAAAAAAACCAGCACTCTCTTCAATGGCTAACACTTGTTTAGTTTACTTTTTAGTTTAGTTTAGAGATACCGCGCGGACATTTGCCCTCCGCTCTCAACCCCATTCTCCTGCCTTCAAGTCCCCTCTCAACCCCATTCTCCTCCATACCAGTTACCTCTCAACCCCATTCTCCTGCCTTCACGTCCCCTCTCAACCCCATTCTCCTGCCTTCACGTCCTTCTCTCAACCCCATTCTCCTGCCTTCGAGTCCCCTCTCAACCCCATTCTCGGCCCACAAGTCCACTCCGCCATTCGATCAGGGCTGATCTATCTCTCCTTCCGAACCCCATTCTCCTGCCTTCTCCCCACAAAACACCCTGACACCCGTACTAATAAATAATCAATCTCCACCTTATAAATATCCACTGACTTGGCCTCCACAGACGTCTCGTGGCAATGAGTTCCACAGATTCACCGCCCTCTGACTAAAGAAATACCTCTTCATCTCCTTCCGAAGGGAATGTTCTTTCATTCTGAGGCTGTGACCTCTGGTCCTGGACTCTCCCACTAGTGGAAACATCCTCTCCACATCCACTCTACCCTTTTAAAGTATTCGGTACGTTTCAATGAGGCCCCCCCCATCCCCATCCTTCTGAACTCCAGCGAGTACAGGCCCAGTGCCGACAAACGCTCATCATACGTCACCGGGATCATTCTCGTAAACCTCCTCTGGTCCCTCTCCAGTAGGGTTGCCAACTTTCCCACCCCCAAATAAGGGACAAAAGGTGACGTCACCGCCCCGCGCCCCAAGTGACCTCACCCAGCCAGCCGCCACGTGCTCCCGCTCCACCAATAGCGTGGCCGCGGCCCGGGCCGGGAGGCGGGTTGCTAGGCAAAACTCCGTTACGCGGCGCCCGGGCCTCCAGGCCTACACTATCCGGGCCTACAGTGTCCTGGCCTACAGTGGCCCCCAGGCCTACAGTGTCCGGGCCTACAGCGGCCTCCTGGGCCTACAGTGTCTGGGCCTACAGCAACCCCCGGGCCTACCGTGTCCAGGCCTACAGCGGCCCCCAGGCCTACACTGTCCGGGCCTACAGCGGCCCCTGGGCCTACAGTGGCCCCTGGGCCTACAGTGTCTGGGCTTATAGCAGCCTCCTGGGCCTACAGTGTCCGGGCCTATAGTGGCCTCCTGGGCCTATAGTGTCCCGGCCTACAGTGTCCGGGCCTACAGCGGCCCCCCCTGGCCTACAGTGTCCGGGCCTATAGCGGCCTCCTGGGCCTACAGTGTCTGGACCTACAGCGGCCCCCGGTCCTAATACGGGACAAGGGCGGTCCCGTACGGGACAAGCCAATTTAGCCCAATATACGGGATGTCCCGGCTAATACGGGACAGTTGGCAACCCTAATCTCCAGCGCCAGTACATCCTTCCTCGGCTATACGGGGAATGGGTAATGTTCCGGGTCGAGACCCTCCTTCAGACTGATTGTCCACCTTGTTCACTTCAAGATGATGTGGTATCCATCACTTTGCTCAGCTTTTAAGATGCAGATGACAAAGCAAACCTCGTCACAGAAATTTTTAACCATTGATGAAAATATCGCTGAACGTCATCATAAGTTAGCAAACTCCATGTTAAGAGAAGGCGAGTCAGCACTGTAAAGTCCCCCATAAATGACGCCCGTATCCAACACACAAACGGACTCCGGCTGTTTCAAAAGCCACCGCGTTCCCGTGTAGTTAATAAAATGGATTCCTTAACAGCCCACAGAAATATCAAAGCCTCACAAGAAGGTTGTGTGCGGGCTGAGATGTGGCCTCGGAAAGAAAACAGCAGTTCCTCGTGTAAGGCCTGCTTATCTTGTCAGAATTGCAGGAATATTTCTTGTACTACATCAACAACAACAACAAAAAAGAGAAAAATAAACATGCATTCCTGAAATTCTAAGTCAGGACTGTCTGAATGACACGTCATTCTGTTCAGGAAACATCTCCCAGAATCCCATTACAGCAGCTGTACTTAGGGGCGATCAGCTCAAAGCAGGCTCTTAACGACGGGCAACTCCTGATCAAATACTCCACGGGCGAATACGCTACGGCGATGCAGCGGTTGGGTTGCCAACTTCCTCTCTTCCCAAAGAAGGGACAAAGGGCGACGTCACGCAACCTCATGCAACCTCACCCAGCCAGCGCCCATGCGCTCCCGCTCCACCAATGGCGGCCGCGGGGCGCGGGGCGGTGACATCGCCCTTTGTCCCTTCTTTGGGAAGCGAGGAGGTTGGCAAAACTACTCACACGGGACAAGGGCGGGTCCCGTGTGAAACCAACTTAGTCCAAACTTTCAATAGACAATAGACAATTGTCACTCGGCCCTTCGAGCCAGCACCGCCATTCAATGTGATCATGGCTGATCATTCTCAATCAGTACCCCGTTCCTGCCTTCTCCCCATACCCCCTGACTCCACTATCCTTAATAGCTCTATCTAGCTCTCCCTTGAATGCATTCGGAGAATTGGCCTCCACTGCCTTCTGAGGCAGAGAATTCCACAGATTCACAACTCTCTGACTGAAAAAGCTTTTTACTCATCTCAGTTCTAAATGGCCTACCCCTTATTCTTAAACTGTGGCCCCTGGTTCTGGACTCCCCCAACATTGGGAACATGTTTCCTGCCTCTAACGTGTCCAACCCCTTAATAATCTTATACGTTTCGATAAGATCTCCCTCTCATCCTTCTAAATTCCAGTGTATACAAGCCTATCGGGATGTCCCGGCTAATTCAGGACAGTCGGGAACCCTATGCAGCGGGTCGAGCTGCTGCCTCACAGCACCAGATACCCGGGTTCCATCCTGACCACTGGTGCTGTCTGTACATAAGGTCGTACGTGATAGGGTAAAAATTAGGCCATTCGGCCCATCAAGTCTACTCTCTTGGAAAATGGGGTTGGCCTATCTCTCCCTCCCAACCCCATTCTCCTGCCTTCTCCCCGCAACCTCTTGACACCAATACTAATCAAGAATCTATCTGTCTCTGCCTTAATAATATCCATTGATCCGGCCTCCACAGCCTTCTGTGGCAAAGAATACCACAGATTCACCACCCTGTGAAATTCCTCCTCATCTCCTTCCGAAAGGAATGCTCTTTAACTCTGAGGCTGTGCCCTCTGGTCCTAGACTCTCCCACTAGTGGAAACCTCCTCTCCACATCCACTCTTAACTAATAGTCCTTCAATGCAGCATTGGGTGCCTCAGCCGAGAGTTTGCACTTGCCTTCCCGAAGCCAAAATGAGACTGTTATCACTCACTTAGTCACGGCTGACACCCACTGCGTTCAAAAACTTCCGCTGAAGTTATCAGCAGTCTTCAATCACAGTCGGCGGCTTATCAGGCTGAGAGGTTACGCCATGCACAGCAGCACCTGGCAATGTTTAGCATTCAGTGACGAAGGCAGCGATATCCAATTCCCTCTCCTGGACCTCCTGTTCAACTCAAGCACCAGTGGAGAGAACAGCCCATGTGTTAGGAAGGAACTGCAGACGCTGGTTTAAATGGAAGGTGGACACAAAGTGCTGGAGTAACTCAGCGGGTCAGGCGGCGTCTCTGGAGAGGGGGAACAGGTGACGTTTCAGGTCGGGTCTGAAGAAGGGTCTTGGGTTGAAACATCACCCGTTCCTTCACTCCAGGGATGCTGCCCGTCCTGCTAAGTTGCTCCAGCATTGCGTCAAGGACAGTCCGACTGACGTAGGGACTAAAACTGGTGCAGAACAAACGGGAGGAGAACGGGATAGGCAAGGAGGTCCGCTGTGACTCTAACGGACGGAGCCAGCGGTGTGTGAAGGATCGGGAAACCACAGAACCGCAGAGAGCGTGGATAATTTCTCAAGGTGGCGGCACGGTGGCGTAGGGGTGGAGCTGCTGCCTCACAGCGCCACAGACCCGGGTTCGATCCCGGCCACGGCTGCCGCCACTACGGAGTTTGCACGTTCCACCCGCGACCGCGTGGATTTTCTCCAGGATTTCCCCATTTCCTCCCGCATCCCAAAGGCGTGCAGGTTTGTAGGCTGATTGGCTTCTGCAAAATTGTCCCTTATGCGTAGGATGGAACTAGCGTGCGTGTGATCGCTGATCGGCGCGGACTCGGCGGTCCAAAGGGCCGGTTTCCGTGATGTATCTCTAAACTACGCTGAACAGTAGAGCCTTATTGTAATGGAACGTCAATGTTCCATAATATAATTGAATATTATCTCTCCGTAATATGAAACGGCACATATTGTGGAGCTCCGTGCAGAACGAGGCCAAGTTTTATATAAGGAGGCCAACAAACGTCCCTTGAGGTGACATATGAAAATATCTGCAGATGCTGGTACAAATCGAAGGCATTTATTTTACAAAGTGCTGGAGTAACTCAGCGGGTCAGGCAGCATCTCAGGAGAGAAGGAATGGGTGACGTTTCGGGTCGAGACCCTTCTTCGAAACGTATAAGATTATTAAGGGGTTGGACACGTTAGAGGCAGGAATCATGTTCCCAATGTTGGGGGGAGTCCAGAACAAGGGGCCACAGTTTAAGAATAAGGGGTAGGCCATTTAGAACTGAGACGAGGAAAAACTTTTTCAGTCAGAGAGTTGTGAATCTGTGGAATTCTCTGCCTCAGAAAGCAGTGGAGGCCAATTCTCTAAATGCATTGAAGAGAGAGCTAGATAGAGCTCTTAAGGATAGCGGAGTCAGGGGGTATGAGGAGAAGGCAGGAACGGGGTACCGATTGAGAATGATCAGCCATGATCACATTGAATGGCGGTGCTGGCTTGAAGGGCCGAATGGCCTCCTCCTACACCTATTGTCTATTGTCTGTTGTCTATTCCCACAGTGAATATCGCCACCCATTCCTGAAGACGGGTCTCGACCCGAAACGTCACCCATTCCTTCTGTCCTGAGATGCTGCCCGACCCGCTGAGTTACTCCAGCACTTTGTGAATAAATCCCTTGAGGTGACGCTGCCTGACTCCATAATGTTGGTTTATTAAATGAAAGCGCGCACCTCCAGGCTCAGGAACAGCTTTGTCCCCTCTGTGATCAGGCTTCTGAACGGTCCTTCCATAAGTTAGGGCGCTGTCCGATTCACCTCTACCCCATTGTGGACATTGGGCTTTTTAATCCATGGAACTGGTGCGCTACAACTAGGGTCGCTAACTGTCCCGGATGTATTAGCCGGGACATCCGGTATTTTGGGATAAATTGGTTTGTTCCGTACGGGACCCCTCCCTGTCCTGTATTAGGCCCAGAAGGAGCTGTAGGCCCGGACACTGTAGGCCCAGATACTGTAGGCCCGGACACTGTAGGCCCGGACACTGTAGGCCCGGACACAGTAGGCCCGGACACTGTAGGCCCGGACACAGTAGGCCCGGACACTGTAGGCCCGGACACAGTAGGCCCGGACACAGTAGTCCTGGACACTGTAGGCCCGGACACTGTAGGCCCAGACACAGTAGGCCCGGACACTATAGGCCCGGGGGTCGCTGTAGTTCCGGACACAGAAGGCCAGGGGGTCGCTGTAGTTACGGTCAGTGTAGGCCCGGCCCGGGCAGCGGCCATTGGTGGAGCGGGAGCACGTGGCCGCTGGCTGGGTGAGGTCACGAGGGGCGCGGGGCGGTGCCGTCACCTTGCCCCGTATTTGGGAGTGAGGAAGTTGGCAACCCTACGAGTGCCCTCCAATCCATATTTAATCGCGAGGGGAATCACGTAGACCCGCTGGGAGGCACGTTGGCACCGCGGTAGAGTTGCTGCCCTCCAGCGCCAGAGACTCGGGTTCAATCCCAACCACGGGTGCTGTCTGTACGTTCTCCCCGTGACCTGCGTGGGTTTTCCCCGGGTGCTCTGGTTTCCTCCAAAGACGCGCAGGTTTGTTGGCTCCTGTGATGTAGGACAGTCCTAGCGTGCGGGGATCGCTGGTCGATGCGGACTGGGTGGGCCGAAGGGCCTGTTTCCGCGCTGCATCTCTAAACACTGAAGATCATCAGTGATGTTTCCCAGACCGCGTTGCTTCATTGCTTGTGTTATTCACACTGAGCGACTTTTAAAAACAGCCACACCCTTTCAACAGAAACAACAGTGCTGTACAGAAACAGGTCGCTGAAAGGCCTGGCAATTAAACGCGGCAGGTGGGGCAGGGTCTGAAGAAGGGTCCTGACCCGAAACGCCACCCATCCCTTTTCTCCAGAGATGCTGCCTGACCCGCTGAGTTACCCCAGCACTGTGTTTATCTTTGCCAGGTGTGGATTGTGACAAGAGGCTACGGAACGTTCAGTCTGAGGGAAGATTCCACGGCATGTGGGTGGCACAGCGGTAGAGTTGCCACCTTAAAGCATTGCAGGCCCGGGTTCCATCCTGACTACGGGTGCTGTCCGTACGGAGCTTTACGTTCTCCCTGTGAGTGTACGGGCCCTCCGGTTTCCTCCCACTTCCCAACGACGGACAGGTTTGTAGGTCAACGGGCTTCGGTAAAAAGTAAACTGTTCCGAGCGTGCGTACGATAGAACTAGTGTAAGGGTGAAGGCTGGCCGGCATGGACTCGGTGGGCCTGTTCCCGCGCTGGATCTCTAAACTGATCCAAGATGGCGGCCAACCCAGGCGACTCTGTGTTCACCAGTCACAGAAATGGATCTGCGATCACGAATTGCAATCGCTCCTTTAAATCTCTACTCCCACAGCAACATGTCTTACTTTATTCACATCATTTAAGAATAAGGGGTAGGCCATTTAGAACGGAGATGAGGAAGAACTTTTTCAGTCAGAGAGTTGTGAAGGTGTGGAATTCTCTGCCTCAGAAGGCAGTGGAGGCCAGTTCGTTGGATGCTTTCAAGAGAGAGCTGGATAGAGCTCTTAAGGATAGCGGAGTGAGGGGGTATGGGGAGAAGGCAGGAACGGGGTACTGATTGTGAATGATCAGCCATGATCACATTGAATGGCGGTGCTGGCTCGAAGGGTCGAATGGCCTCCTTCTGCACCTATTGTCTATTGTCTATAAAAGCTCTTCACTGTACCTCGGTGCATCCTAACACATGGCATCCCTGTGTGGTACCTCAGCTGCACGGAGGCAGAGAGGAAAGCTCTTCAGCGGGTAGTCCATAGAGCTCAGAGGACCATCGGAACACAGCTACCAGCCTTGGAGGGCATCTACAACACACGACGCCTCAGAAAAGCCACCAGCATCCACAAAGACTCTTCACACCCCTGCAACAGTCTGTTCGAACTTCTACCATCGGGCAGACGCTACAAGGCCTTCTACGCCCGCACCTCCAGACTCAGGAACAGCTTCATCCCCAGGGCCATAGCTGCTATGAACCGGTCCTGCTGAGCCGGATGGTCACATCGCACAGTGAACCGGCACAGATCTACTTGCACTTTATTCTGTTTTAAAACTGTTCCAATTTGTTTCATTGGGTTGTTTAAATCAATACTGACTAGCTAATTAATTTATTGCATCGTATGGGAGGCGCATTCCCAATCTCGTTGTACCCCTGTACAATGACAATAAAGATATATTGTATTGTATTGTGACAATAATCTCAAACTCAAAACTCCTGTAATTTGCACATTTCCGTGAGTAGTTCCTCCCACTCTGTTCCATGCTGGCAGCAATGGGTTGGTGAGGTCCTGTTGGAAAGACACTCTCAATACCAATACACCGGGGACCAAACCCCAGTCACGCTTTGAAAGCCGGTCACAACACATTCTTGTAACTCAGCAGGTCAGGCAGCATCTCAGGAGAGAAGGAATGGGTGACGTTTCGGGTCGACCCCGAAACGTCACCCATTCCTTCTCTCCCGAGATGCTGCCTGACCCGCTGAGTTACTCCAGCATTTTGTGAATAAACACCTTCGATTTGTACCAGCATCTGCAGTTATCTTCATATACTACATCCTTGCCTTCACTGACTTCCAACACAGTCTCAGCTTCCGACATTCGCCAACGTCGAAGTTATGCTTTAACCTCTGAAGAAGGGTCTCGACCCGAAACGTCGCCCGTTCCTTCTCTCCGGAGTTGCGGCCTGTCCCACTGAGTCACTCCAGCGTTTTATAGACAATAGACAATAGACAATAGGTGCAGGGGTAGGCCATTCAGCCCTTCGAGCCAGCACCGCCATTCAATGCGATCATGGCTGATCACTCTCAATCAGTACCCCGTTCCTGCCTTCTCCCCATACCCCCTCACTCCGCTATCCTTAAGAGCTCTATCCAGCTCTCTCTTGAAAGCATCCAACGAACTGGCCTCCACTGCCTTCTGAGGCAGAGAATTCCACACCTTCACCACTCTTTGACTGAAAAAGTTCTTCCTCATCTCCGTTCTAAATGGCCTACCCCTTTTTCTCAAACTGTGGCCCCTTGTTCTGGACTCCCCCAACATTGGGAACATGTTTCCTGCCTCTAATGTGTCCAATCCCCTAATTATCTTATATGTTTCGATAAGATCCCCTCTCATCCTTCTAAATTCCAGTGTATACAAGCCCAATCGCTCCAGCCTTTCAACATACGACAGTCCCGCCATTCCGGGAATTAACCTAGTGAACCTACGCTGCACGCCCTCCATAGCAAGAATATCCTTCCTCAAATTTGGAGACCAAAACTGCACACCAGTACTCCAGGTGCGGTCTCACCAGGGCCCGGTACAACTGTAGAAGGACCTCTTTGCTCCTATCTTCGCATCCACTCCCTACACGATTTACAAGAAGCCAACCAACCTACAAACGTTGAGTGTGGGAAGAAACTGGAGCACCTGAGGGAAACCCGCACGGTCACGGGGAGAACGTGCAAACTCCGCGCAGGCAGCACCCGTGGTCAGGATCGAACCCAGGCCTCTGGCGCCGTGAGGCAGCGACTCTACCACTGCGCCACTGCGCCGCCCTTCAAGTCTCCGACTGTCTCCCCGATCCTTGCCCGCTCATAATTTTACATTTTAAGTACACAAGTCTTTTAAGTATACCCTTAAACATTAAGTACACAAAATTATTCAGACACAAGGAACTGTAATGAATAAAGTTATTATTCAGTGGATATTTTTTAAGGCAGAGATAGATTGATAGATTAGATAGATAGATAGATAGATAGATAGATAGATAGATAGATAGATAGATAGATAGATAGATAGATAGATTCTTGATTAGTGCGGGTGTCAGAGGTTAGTGGGGAGAAGGCAGGAGAATGGGGTTTGGAGGGAGAGATAGATCAGCCATGATTGAACGGCGGAGTGGACTTGATGGGCCGAATGGCCTAATACTACACCTATTCCTTATGTCCTTATGACCTTAGTAATGGTATAATTATTAACAAAGAACTGTAATGAATTAGACAATAGACAATAGGTGCAGGAGGAGGCCATTCGGCCCTTCGAGACAGCACCGCCATTCAATGTGATCATGGCTGATCATTCTCAATCAGTACCCCGTTCCTGCCTTCTCCCCATACCCCCTGACTCCGCTATCCTTAAGAGCTCTATCTAGCTCTCTCTTGAATGCATCCAGAGAATTGGCCTCCACTGCCTTCTGAGGCAGAGAATTCCACAGATTCACAACTCTCTGACTGAAAAGGTTTTTCCTCATCTCAGTTCTAAATGGCCTACCCCTTATTCTTAAACCGTGGGCCCTTGTTCTGGACTCCCCCAACATTGGGAACATGTTTCCTGCCTCTAACATGTCCAACTCCTCTCATCCTTCTAAATTCCAGTGTATACAAGCCTAGTCGCTCCAGTCTTTCAACATATGACAGTCCCGCCATTCCGGGAATTAACCTAGTAAACCTACGCTGCACGCCCTCAATAGCAAGAATAGCCTTCTTCAAATTTGGAGACCAAAGCTGCACACAGTACTCCAGGTGCGGTCTCACTAGGGCCCTGTACAACTGCAGAAGGACCTCTTTGCTCCTATACTCAACTCCTCTTGTTATGAAGGCCAACATTCCATTGGCTTTCTTCACTGCTTAACTTATTAATAATATAATTATTTATCTGCTAAAGCGTTGGGTTTTCTCGTTGGAACTTTGAGGACCAGCAAGGACTATAAAAGCCTTGAATCATGTTTCAACAATGTTCAGATCATGGGCTGTTCGAGGTTACATAAGCCAAGGGGATTGATTTCAGTTGACACCCTTGTGGCAAAGATTTGTACCATTGGATCATACGGCTACTGTTGGATTCTATCATGTACAAGTCATTTCCCTCACCGGTTTAAATTATTGAATATGACAAGTTTAATCAAGCTCGAAAAATTCCCTTCCACTCCACCCCGTTTGCCAAGTGAGAAAATGCAAGGTATTTTGGAAGGAGGCCATTTTTAAACATAGAAAGTAGGCCATTCGGCCCCTCGAGCCAGCACCGCCATTCAATATGATCATGGCTGATCATCCAAAATCAGTAGGAAAGACTGCAGATTAAATCGAAGGTAGACACAAAATGCTGAGTAGCAGGTAGCTGAAGAAGGGTCTCGACCCGAGACGTCACCCATTCCTTCTCTCCAGAGATGCTGCCTGTCCCGCTGAGTTACTCCAGCATTTTGTGTCTACCATCCAAAATCAGTACCCCGTTCCTGCTTTCTCCCCACATCCCTGGGTTCCATTAGCCCTCAGAGCTAAATCTAACTCTCTCTTTGCGTGCAGGGAGAGTTTTGCTCAGTTTTTGCTTCCCGTCTCTGGAGAGAAGGAATGGGTGACATTTCGGGGTCGAGGGTCTGAAGAAGGGTCTCGACTCGAAACGCCCCCCCATTCCTTCTCTCCTGAGATGCTGCCTGACCCGCTGAGTTACTCCAGCACTTTGTTAGTGTCTCTATCAGCACCCTCACAAAAATCCCAGACTGAGGGGAGATCTGAAGTGGGTTACCCGAATGCAGAAAGAACATAAACTGGGCAGCACGGTGGCACAGTGGTATAGCCGCAGTGGTACAGTGGAGGTACAGTGAGAAGCTTTTGTTTGCATTGCCGTCCACGCAGCGGAAAGACCACACATGATTACAATCGAGCCATTCACTGTGTACAGATACATGATAACGTTTAGTTCAAGGTAAAGCCAGCAAAGTCCGGTCAAAGATAGTCCGAGGTCACCATTGAGGTGGATAGTAGTTCAGCCCTACTCTCTGTTGTGGTGGGATGGTTCAGTTGCCCGATAACAGCCGGGAAAGAAACTGTCCCTGAATCTGGAGGTGTGCGTTTTCACACGTCTGTACTTTTGCCCGACGGGAGAGGGGAGAAGAGAGAGTGGCCGGGTGAGACTGGTCCTTGGTTATGCTGCTGGCCTTGCGAGGCAGCGTGAGGTGTAGATGGAGTCGGTGGGAGGGAGGTTGGTTTGTGTGATGGTCCGGGCTGCGTCCACAATTCGCTGCGACTTCTTGCGGTCGTGGACGGAGATGTCCCCCAGACCGGGCCGCCATGCGTCCTGATAAAATGCTTTATGCGGCGCGTCTGTAGAAGTTGGTGAGAGTCGTTGGGGGACTTGCCCAACTTGCTCGGCCTTCTAAGGAAGTGGAGGCCAGAGGGATATTGGGAACTGGGGACAATAGACAATAGACAATAGGTGCTTCGAGCCAGCACCGCCATTCAATGTGATCATGGCTGATCATTCTCAATCAGTACCCCGTTCCTGCCTTCCTCCCCGTACCCCCTGACTCCGCTATCCTTAAGAGCTCTCAGTGTCTCAGAGGGAATCTCAGTGTCGACTGACAGTGAGATAAAGCAACCTCACTAACAGGCTCGGCATAGCTCGGCTCCCTGCATCCATCCCTCACCACCACGGCAACTCTGAGGGGGTAACACACCGTGAGTGTCTGTCGGCACTGGGCCTGCGCTCGATGGGGTTTACAAGGATGAGGGGGGACCTCATTGAAACTTACCGAATAGTGAGCGGCCTGGATGGAGTGGATGTGGAGAGGGATGTTCCACCAGTGGAGAGTCTAGGACCAGAGGGCACAGCCCTCAGAATTAAAGGACGTTCCTTTAGGAAGGGGATGAGGTGGAACTTCTTTAGTCAGAGGGTGGTGAATCTGTGGGATTCTTTGCCACAGAAGGCTGTGGAGGCCACAAGTCAGTGGATATTTTTAAGGCAGAGATAGACAGATTCTTGATCAGTGCGGGTGTCAGGGGTTATGGGGGAGAAGGCAGGAGAATGGGGTTAGGAGGGAGAGATAGATCAGCCATGATTGAATGGCGGGGTAGACTCGATGGGCCGAATGGCCTAATTCTGCTCCTGGAACATTATGATCTGCAGCTGTACATCTGTACAATAGGTTTACAATAAAACAGTGAGAACATGGACAGCTCTTGTTCTGACCCCAATGGGCATCAGTCAGATACACTTGTCACACTGTGCAAATACTACAGTGCCCGGCACACAGACTCACGCTACAGTCATGGGCCAGCAGTGGATACAGCAATGGACATCCTCACACCAGAGAGGCACAGGAGAGAGGGAGAGAGAGGGAGAGGGAGAGGGAGAGGGAGAGGGAGAGGGAGAGGGAGAGGGGAGAGGGAGGAGAGGGAGAGGGAGAGGGAGAGGGAGGGAGAGAGAGAGAGAGAGAGAGAGAGAGAGAGAGAGAGAGAGAGAGAGAGAGAGAGAGAGAGAGAGAGAGAGAGAGAGAGAGAGAGAGAGAGAGAGAGAGACAGAGAGAGACAGACAGAGAGACAGACAGAGACAGACAGACAGAGCCAGAGAGAGAGAGAGAGAGAGAGAGAGAGAGAGAGAGAGAGAGAGAGAGAGAAGAGAGCGCGAGTGAGAGAGAGACAGAGATGAGAGACAGAAAGGGAGAGAGAGAGAGAGAGAGAGAGAGAGAGAGAGAGAGAGAGAGAGAGAGAGAGAGAGAGAGAGAGAGAGAGAGAGAAGAGAGAGAGAGGTAAAACACAAGAGGCTGAGAGAGGCAGAGGGGGAGAGAGGCAGTTGCAGACAGAGAGAGGCAGAGTACAGACAGACAGAGAGGAGAGATATAGAGGGAGAACAGGGAGAGAGAGAAGTCAGAGAGGGAGAGAGAGGGAGACACAGAGGTAGAGGAGACAGGGGAAGACGGAGCGAGAGAGAGAGAGACAGAGAGACAGACAGAGAGATACAGTGGGAGACAGAGAGTACGAGAGAGAGAGAGAGAGAGAGAGACAGACAGACAGACAGAGAGAGACAGAGACACACATTGAGAACAGACACAGACACCCGTGGCTGGTGCAGAGAGAGTGCGTGGTGATGATGGGGAGTGGGGATGTGTGTGTTTATGTCGTCCACGTATAAGCAAGCAGCCCGCAGAGATGAAACATGTCATCACTCCGCCACCAGCTCTCTGCCTGCACGTTTAAACCATCTGACAGCCGGAGCCGTGTAACACAGAGACCCCACGAACACACCGCCGACCCACACCGCCAGCACTGACCGCCCCACGCAGCCTCCAGGCATGGCCCGAGCTGCCCTGCCTCACACTCGACGGAGGGAGGCCTGTGTGTGTGTGTGTGTGTGTGTGTGTGTCTGCT